>NW_018128317.1:168800-171150 GCF_001952655.1 Monopterus albus
TCACTTACATCACCTATTTGAAAATAACCAGTTCATATCATTTAATACGTAGGTCCAGTAGTACAGAGTTCATAGAGAACAGTTCCTCCAGTACAATCAACTAAAATCTATAATTAAGTCAAAGATTAGTGTAACCAATAACCCACTACAACCCTCCAAATTAATTGAAGAAATTATGAAAATTACATCTTCCAAGAAAATAATATTCAAGCTGTATAAACTTGTATCAAATACAGATTCAACAATACCAAACCTCAAATGGGAAAACGATTTAGCTCTCTCCCTCAACTCTGACTTCTGGACAGAAATTGGCAATAGCATCTTTTCTATGACCAGCAATATAAACTTAGAATTTATACAACACAAGACCCATATTACATAAAGTAAAATGTTTAAAATGGGTTTCACTGACACAGACATCTGTTCACAGTGCACTCTAGATTGCACCGACAGTTATTTTCATGGTACTTGGACCTGCTGACCAGCTCATTCCCTCTGGATAGCAGTGACAGAGAAAGTCGCCACAATCTTGGGCTGTAGAATCCCTCCTTCTCCATTACATTACTTACTCTGCAATATCATAGAAATCGACCACCTACCAATTAAATACAAAAACCCACTCCTCATTTCTCTAGCTAGTTGCCAAGAAAACAATCTTTGAAAACTGGAAATCAAAAAAATCAATACACATAAACCATTGGAGAAAATGGCATCCACTCATGTGTTAATACAGCTTATTTTGTTATATTACACAGGCTTATGCTGGTTTACTGTTTGCACATTGAGAGCCGATGTAGCCAGAGTCAAATTCTTCGTGTGTCCCTCACACCTGGCCATTAAAGTTGATTCTGATTCTGAAATGAATATTGGAAAGATATCGGGTTTGCTAGTGACCTGTTTCCATGCTTTTATCCAAAATGTAAAACAAAGCCTTTAGTAACCAATTCTGTCTTGTTTTGTTGTTGTTGTTGTTTTTTTTTTTAACTAAAGGAATCAACATTGGTTACGTTATGCTTAATGCTACAAGCTACTTTTGGGACCTGCTGACATGACTGGCTGCATGCCTCTGGCATGACACTTATCACTATTAAATCCTAAATTTGCTTAAAGGAACCAAATGATTTCAATTACAATTGCACTTCCTCTGCACTGGACAGTATCTCTTTTACTAAATGGATCAGGCGGCGGTTCAATGCTTCATAGGTATCTGGGATGTAACAAAGAGTGGGCTGAAATCTGGAGCTACAGAAATGCCGGCTTCCAATCTGGAGGTAAAGCGAGTCCATAATATTGCAGAAAGCAGATGTGCTGTTTCTTGATTGAGTGGAGATGACAGATTTAAATTGTGAAACCACATTCACTGATGGTAATTTCACAGTCTGGGGGTCTCTAAGAGCTTGTTCTATTAGCTCTGAGCACGTTGGACATTTTCAAGATCCATTGACCAGCAGCTGCCACCTATACAGTTCTTCTAACCTTCATCTACCCAGGATGGGTATTATGCATGCTATTTTTCATACACCTGACTCCACATTGCTGCGCTCACACCTGGGGGACCTTCTGTTCAGCACTGAGCATCTTTATCTGAGCAAGTGGGGAGTTCACTGCTGTAGCAGGAATTCACTGGTCCAACAGTGTATATACATCCAGCATCAATGCTCCACCATTTCAAATCAGTCACTGCATAAAAATCATTGGAATCGTGTGTGTGTGTGTGTGTGTGTGTGTGTGTGTGTGTGTGTGAGTGAGTGACACACACAGTCAGGGAAAAAAATTATTTGAACCCCAGCTGATTTTGTAAGTTTGCCCACTAAGTTTGCCCAGAAATGATCAGTCTACAATTTCAGTGGTAGATTTAGTTGAACAGTGAGAGACACAACAATAACAAAAAATCCAGAAAAATGCATTACAAAAAAAGTTATATATTAATTTGCATTTTCATGAATGAAATAAGTATTTGATCCCTTTGCAAAACATCAAAACATGCTTTAGTACTTGGTGGCAAAACCTTTGTTGGCAGTCACAGAGGTCAGACGTTTCTTGTAGTTGGCCACAAGGTTTGCACACATTTCAGGGTGGATTTTGACCCACTCCTCTTTGCAGAGGAGTCATTAATGTCATTAATGTTTCGTGGCTGATGTTTGGCAACTTGAACCTTCAGCTCCCTCCACAGATTTTCTATGGGATTAAGGTCTGGAGACTGACTAGGCCACTCCATGACCTTAATATGCTTCTTCTTGAGCCAATCCTTTGTTGCCTTGGCTGTGTGTTTTGGATCATTGTCATGCTGGAATACCCAACCACGACCCATTTTCAATGCCCTGACTGAGGGAAGGAGGTTCTCACCCAA
>NW_018128317.1:175206-186751 GCF_001952655.1 Monopterus albus
AAAAAATAGTACTAGAATTGATGAGTTTAAACATAAATATAAAGGTATGTGTCAATCAAGATATATTCAAGAACAGGCTTAATGATTGATTAGATGGAACATTGTGGGTGTGGTGTATGAATGTTAACACCTTGTATTAATTCTTTAGTATGTTACTTGTGTGGTGTAGAAGATAATTATTTAAGAATGTAATTATGTAAGAATGTTAACACTCTGTTATAATTTTTTTAGTATATTACTTGTGTGGTGTAGAAGAGAATTATTTATGTAGAGATACTGCTTGCAAACCAATGATGGTAAGATGATGTCATGGGGTAGGACTGGATAAGTCTGACTTCTTCCTACTCCATTCAAGCATGTACTAGGTATAAGCAAATTGATATTGGATTAGCATTTGTTGGATATGTGTATAATTATGTGTGTTGATATATCAACTGTTTTTACATGCTTGGAAGAATAAATAAATCAAATCAAACTGTGTGTGCGTGTGTATATATTTCTCTTGTCCATGAATGTCTACCATACCAGATGGATAGATAGAGTCCATGCAAATGTTAGTCACCTTTTTTGACCCAAGCTTTCTCTGTCATTTTGCGACAACCATAAACAGACCTGATTACTATGTAGAGGTAACTGATGAGGGTAAATACATTTAATAACTGTAGCAAAGCTGTAGCTACAATATATAGTGTCGCAAATTGGTTTTGTGTTGATCTATCATTGAGGCAGCACAGTGGGGATGCTTATCCGTTGTTTTCCTCTGAGTTCAGCCACAAATCCATTTGACAGTTTGATTTCATTACAGGGTATCCATCCTGCTTGTTGTTGCAGACATCAGACATTGGAGACATGACTTAATGACTGCACACAGTGAAACCTGTACATATTCAGACATTGAAAATAGACAATGTTTTTGATTCCCAAGTGTATATACAAAAAGTAAAGATTCATTCAGCCCCTTCGTGACTGGTTTTGAATAGTGTCTTTGGAAGAATGCTCTGCAGTCTATGTAATCACAAGTTAAGTAACCTTAAGTGTGTGCACAATGTGGCACAGCGGTGCAGTGGCTGGCACTGTTGCCTCACACCAAGAAGTTTCTGAGTTTGAGCCCCGGCCGAATCTGGGTCTTTCTGTGTGGAGTCTGCATGTTCTCTCTGTGCCTGTGTGGGTTCTGTCTGGGTACTTTGGCTTCTTCCCACAGTCCAATGACATGCAGTTTAGGTTCATTGGCAACTCTAAATTGCCTGTCGGACTGAGTGTGGGTGTGTGTCGTGGTTTGGCTACATGTCAGCCCTGTGATAGACTGGTGACCTGTCCAGGGTGGGACCCCACCTCTCGCCCAATTTCAGCTGGGATTGGCTCCAGCCTCCCATGACCCTCTTCAGGATAAGCGGTGTAGACGATGGCTGCATGGTGAAGTCTGGGCAAAGCTCACTGTCATACATACTGTGTAGAACAAAGTGCTCATGCCCTTTTCCTGATCTGACCCCCTGTGACATGCAAGATATAAGGGTCAGTGATTGCTGAGCTTTCAAGTGTCTCCAACCTAGTGTCACTGTCATGCTTTTAAAGTTCTTAGGGCTGCAGAAGACATTCTGTATACTGTAATAGTAGAACCATTTTTGCCGGGTGAGTAGGACTCCCGCTAGAGACAAGTATGAAATGTGTTCAGATGTGACATAAATGACCTGATACAGGAGCCTGATGTCCTGAAGCCTATCTTCAGTATGTAATATATCACTGGATTACTTTGATATTCAAGAAAACTTTGTATAGCACATTTACATACACAAAGACAATTCACAGTAATTAACGGAATGCACACAAATGGATAAAACATTAAAATGCCTGCACAGATAAAACGTTAGAATGCATATTAAGTTAAAACATTTAAAGTAACAATACATGACAGCACAGAGTAGCAACGTGGAAGCGTAGATACCTAGTAGTTGTAGAACAGTATTTTCTCATAGTTCTCTTTATACTTGGCACCCCTTTACTTCAGTCTTCCCAGTACTAGGCTCTGAGTACTTAAACATCAGAGGTGGGTCCACAAAATAAGGAGCAGATTTTTCTGTGATTGTAAAGCAAATTTATGAAAGTTTCTTCATGATTGACATCAGAGATGCTCTTGGAAATTGTTAATCAAAAATGGTGTAATGCCTGTGTGTTTTTTTTTTTTTTTTTTTGTGGTAGTGCTATATGATTCCAAAATCAGGGGCCAAGCTCAAACAATTAACTTCCTGTTGTTCTTAGAACAGCAACATGCACTCATCCTTTTCATCTCTCACAGGATCTTAGTCTCATACATTTCCCCCCGTACACCCCCTTCAACTCATCTCACAGCTTCTTTGTAAGATCTCTGTGTTCTAAGTTTTAAAATGTAAAATAAGCCATATTTTTGTTCACTTCATAAAGATGTGCCTACAGGAAATATTCTAGTTTTACCTGTGCTTGTTGCTAAAGGGATGAAACCTCATGGATTCTCAGATGGTTCTGTCTACTGAGACGTACTCTACTTAGAACTGTGAAAAGCATTATTACACAGAGCTAAAAGGAGAAAAGGCTTCAAAAAAATGTTCTCTGCACTCTGAACATTCTGCACTCTCTTTTGTAAGGCTCCTCATCAGATAAAAAGGTTAGTCTCTATCCCCGCTGGCTTGAGCCATGTTAAAATGCATACAGTGTAATGACATTGCTGTAACACTTGGTATACTGAACTTCTACCAAAGAGTGTTCATTATGGCTCACACCTCACATTATCATGTGGTAGGAATGTGCCCCTCCCCTACCCCCATGGCTAACGAGCATCTGTTGGTGTGGATAAGATATGAGAGGGGTGCCACAGTCAGCATTGCTTAAGCAATCATCTCACATTCAGTTCATTCAAAGAGACAGCCAGAGGACAGCAGCAGCCCACGTGCCTTCCGGTAAGGCCTGTGAGACCCTGCAGTCCCCGAGATAGGAAATGACAACTGTACAAATGATTACTGAATTGGGCTTTTAATTCTTCTATTTTTGCACACAGTAGCTGCTACAAAACCCTAACATAAACAGCCACCTCAATAGGCAGATCTAAATATAAAGACACAACAAAGATGGAAAGTTAAAACACTCTTTTACATTAAATTAAAGAGCTTAATTATACAGAATGAGTGAAACCGACTTAGCCATATGCTAAACGTACAAATGCAGGACCCTTCAAATGATATGGAAAAGTGCAGCAGCAGCGCCTGTTAATGTCAGTAGTAAAAATACAATAAGGTAAAAAAAAATTCTTGGAGTTGCTTTAACTCTTAACACAATGATGTATAATAGCATAATGATATGTCCAGTATAATAATAATAATAATAATTTTTTCTCTTACCATTGTTGGAAGTTACCCATTAGGAGAAATAAGACATTTGTGACATCTGACTCAGCATAAATATGTATCTCCGTTACTAATGCAGCATACATGCATGAAGTGTGATGTCTGCCACCACTGTACCATCTCAGGAGCTCCTGACAGTCCTGCCTCAAATTTTGATCGAGCACCAAATTACCAGATTGCTGTACCATGAGCAGCTGACAAATGTGTTTGCAGCCAGACAAGTGCATGCTTCATATGAAAGATGGTTTTTAATTTTGTGTGTACCAAACTTTTATTCGCTTTATTTCTAGACAAATACTGTGGCGCCATTGTTGAAATTGCTTTCAGTCTCTTGCTTTTTCAGAAGCTGGTGGTGGTGTTTGGGGAGTTCACCGGTGATAACATCATTTTGAGGTTTGTGGTGAGGTAGCAGATTAAGTTTGAATCAAACAAAACTGAAGAGTATGTTGCGGTATTTCATCAACACGGATTGTTAAGATAGAAGGCGCACTTCTTTGATTCTGATGATCGTCTCTCATGAAAACACTTTGGATCGTTAATTAGCTACAGTCGTACCATTCAACAGCACACCACCTTTCCCAAACAAGAGTAAATGCTGTGGGTTTTGCTGTAGTAGTCGATGTACAAAATTACAAAATGTCCAGGTTTGCTTCATTTGGCCACCCCATCCAAAATAACCCCAGACTGGCATCACAAATAAAAAAGTGTCCTAGGGACATGTTTACTTCTTATATGTAAGTGAAATATGAGGTTCCATTGCAGAGACATGTGGAACCCAAAGCTGTTGTTCTAAAGTTTAGTAAACAATATAGCAGGAAATAGTTTGAGTATACATTTTGATGAGAAATGTGAAAATATGGTAAATGGTATATGGACTGTATTTATATAGCGCTTTTATGCACTGGCCAAAGCACTTTACAGGGAGATTATACACCATTCACCCATTCACACACACATTCACACACCGATGACGACAAGGCTGCCACACAACGGCGCTAGTCAAGCCACCGGGAGCAATTTGGGGTTCAGTGTCTTGCTCAGGGACACTTAGGCATGTGGGGAGACCGGGAGTCAAACCACCAACTTGCTGGTCAGAAGACGACTTGGCCTACCTCGTGAGCCAAAGCCACCAAAAAATATTTATCTATATATTTACTGTAATATTATAAAAGGTTTCTAAATATGATGTCACAACCTGCTTTATTCTTGTTTCAACATCAAGAAAATATGTGACTTCTAACGAGAAGAGGTGGAAAGTTTTACACTACAAAGTGAGAGTTTTCTAAATAATGAGCCGGCACTAAATTACTTTGTGCTAACATGTTTAAATTTAGTTTGCGTCTTCCAAGATATTCTAATCAATTGATGCTGCTTAGAGAACAGTGCAGGAAGGCTGTAGAAAGTTTAAAAACTTTTCTCTCTGCACAGTGAGCTTCTTTCAGTAGAAAGCTGTGATACAAGTGTCATTGAGATTCCATATCCCTGTGTGCAGATGACTTACTGAACCCACGCACGCTGCTTGGTTTCAAGCAGAAACTGCTGACAGACAACTAAAAGCTCACTGCACTTCCTCCCACATGAGCCCAAACTGCAAAGTTTTCTCCGTTAAAGTGTTGAACACAGACAACACCATTCACTTCTGCACAAACTTTTCCACAGGAGAGTAAACATTCAGTGGTGGATTTTGCTAACAAGAGTCAACAACAGTCAGAAGTTGAAGTTTAGAGAGCAAAAAGGTGTTCTAGCGATGGCAGTGTTGTGCACTGAGCGCCTTCTGAAGTACTGGGGGTGGACAGACTGAGGCTCCTTGTTGCATCGCTAACAAGTCTGTTTCAGTCGCTGCTAATGAGGACGACTGCCCGGCAGATCATGATGCTGCTGCACCAGAACACTCAGATGCTGCCCTACATTCCTACATATTCAGCAGCTTCTCTTCATTTGGGTAGCATTAACCCTGTTCTCACCTTCTACCTGACAGCACTGGGAGAAAATGGTCTTTGTAGGAAAGGTTAAGACCTGGGTTGGATTGTATTTGTGACTGCTTCAAGGAAGGGAGGGTGTAAGTACAGACATTATATATAAGCAAACAGAGAAGGAAGAGAAGACATGTACTCCTGTTTGAACACGGAGTTGTTTAATTGGGCTGCCCTGGTTGTGCCCATGTTTGGAAGCTACAGTAGTTGGGCCTGGTCAGGACCACCTGGGAGTAGCAGGTGCAGCTACTACACCCAGCCACTAGGGTTACACAAGCTGGCGCACTCACTGTACCGGTGGGGGGGGGGTTGTGTTCGGAAGGGCTTCCGGTGTAAAACATGCAAAAACACAAGATTTTAGTGCTCTGATATGTGCCCCCGTTTGGGGCTAAGCGGTGTAGAAAATAGATGGAATGGTTAACATCAATAATACAAAATACAAATCTAGTTCTCAACACAAACGTTCTGCTCCTGTCTTATTTTTTTAACAGAAGATTACAGACAGACATGAGGATTAATAGTCTAATGACTAAAAGCTTAAACTGCTCTTAAATGCTCTCTGAGCCAGTGATGGAGAAGCTTTCAGAGCACCATACAGAAAGTAATAAAGGCGAGGCTGGTATTTTCTGCTGTGCCATCTGACACCACAGAACCCTGGAGACATGCACTGTCTCGGTCTCCTGCTCTGTCTGATTGTCTGGAACCTGGCTGTCTGCAGGTCTGAGCTAACCAATGCAGTTCAGTCACCAGTACACATAAAGAACCTCATCCAGTCCAGTACAACTTGGATACACTTTATATTGCTGGCAGTCATTTTAATTCCAGGCTTAATCACAAGATTAAATAGTGATGTCCTCATATTCAGGCAGTCCTGGGTGTCAAGCATTCATAATGTGCATGAATTTGTGATGGGGAGCTTTCTGTTTTACAGATGGCATTGAGGGAGCTCCCAGTGATGTACAGCTCTCCTTCTGGAATGATAAAATACAAATGTTAGTACACACCCAGTGATCTAGTGTTGCATATGCCAGCTATTTTAATTTTGTCTTGGTTCTTAAATCAATATTGCATCTTTTATTTTTAGTCTGTTTCTATTTCATTAAAACTGACTGGACAGTTTAGTCTTAGAAAACCAAAAAGGTTATTTTCTAGTATTAGTCAACATTTGAAGTCAAAATTATCATTTCACCTTTTAATTCATTAACTTTACATCTAATTTCATTGCATTTTTGCCCATGCAATGACAATAAAGGGTATTCTAGTTTAGTTATCAGAAGACTACACTAGCTGTCAAAAATGTTGTGAACTTTTTAGTTTCATTTGAAACCCAAAATGAGTACCGTAGTTCTGTCAAACAGCAAACTGTTTTTAGTTGTTCCATCCAACTGATTTAAAGCTAAAAGAAATAAAAAAATAAGCCACACAGTAGCAGGTTGTATGACTAAGACTGCAGCTTTGTGGAAAGGTTGTTTTGATCAGATTTTATTTTAAGCAATATATCCAGTCGTGATAAAGGACATGACAATGAATCTGAAATGATACAACATTAGTCTTGCAATATGAGTGAATGTCTGCTGTGATCTTAATTTTCTGTTTGACAACATAAATCCTGACTATCCATCAAAAAAGTAAACCCTGCAAATAAATCTGTGAAGACACACTACCTACAACAGAAGCTAAGCACTAGACAGCTGCAATCACTAGACAGCTGTCTAACAGATGTTATTCAAGCCCAAAATCAGTGTTGTGTACGTAACAGGCTGTGTATTTTAATAAGTAGAGTACATGCTGTAAATGGACTCCGTTTAGCTGAAAGGACCCATTCAAAATCGACAAGACCCGCCACCAATCAGGTTGTGCGTGCTTTATCATGGCTGGGCTACTGGCTTTTCAGTGAGGCTAAATCCCCCTGCAGGCATTAGCAACGGTCGCAATGTTCTGCTGTTGTGAGAAACTATACATAATGTTACACTGCTGCTTATACAACATGGCTTTATGAGTAACAGTGATACTCAGTCACTTCCCAGCTAGCACTATATTTGAAGTGGGTCCAAATGTCAGACCGTTCTGAACAGGCTTTGCTTGGTTTTTATGGGATTTGTTGACTCTAAGAAAAACAACAAGGCTGGCATTTTCCTTTAAACAGGCTTGCTGGGAAAAAAGACTTCATCTTTGAATACTTTACATAGTTTCTACTTGAGATGTGAAGAGAAAGCAAGTATAAAAATTTCAATATAAGAACAGCTCTTTAACTGCATGTGGCAGCATACATCATGTCACTACTGCAGATGTGTGGAGAGATGCCGGCACTCGGGGAGAAAGAGGAGAAGATGGGACAAACAGCTTTGTGTTATCCTTTTTCACTTGGCTTTGTGTAAAGTTTACTTCTTCATACAAAGTTGTGTGTGCTCTCACACACAAACAGATATATACTGTTGAAGCATTTGGCCCTGCAGGCATCCAGAGCTGGGGATGTGCATCTACATGCTTTGGCTTTGATGAATAAAAGATGAAAGCAAAGTTTATACCGCTTTCTATTTGACTTGAAATATTTATACCTTCTTCTATTGTAAAGACAAGCAGGTAGCACAGGACAGCCAGCTCAAGGAGACTCAGGAGTCTCATCTATATGATCTCCCTTTATCTCTCTCTGCCTGGCATAATTAATCATCTCACACTAATATTTACACAGGCTGATAGCCTGAGGAAGCATCTGAGGGAAAGCTAAAATTTCCTGCCTCTGGACAAACAGGAGCATGCAAGATGAGAAATAAGCCGCCAACACGCTGAGATATTCTGACTGTAATGTATCTGAAAAATAATCACACTGATAAATAAACACATTGACCCCAACAAATAACTCTTCACATGGGCCAGTCAGGACTAAGACTGAAAACCTAGCTAACATCTGCAGGTAGCTGCATTGTTCAACATACTGATGAGTCTGCTGTTTAAAAGAATTGGTAGGATGAGTAAAAAATGTAAAGTTTGTCCCCAGGTATTATAGGAAAAAAGACCACAAGGTTAAAATCATCAAGATTTATTCAATAAAAGGCCACTGAGTGTCCTACTGTTCATCCTCTGTGGAGCATGAACGCGCTTATGACATTCTTTCCAGTTGTAGGGGTCAGGCCATGTGTTTCTGTACGGACCCAACAAGCTTATAGTGTGTCATGTTTGAACCTGGCACAAGGACAATTTCTTCCCCTGGGCCGTCACGCACTATTTTATATTTCAGTTGTGTAAACATAATGTAACTTGTTTAGTAGAATTTCAAGGTGCTGGTGGGGGGAATTTCATTTTAACAGGGAGCCCCAGATTCCACAGATGATATGCAATAACCTTTTAAAGTGGTCTGATACATATTTTTTGCAGGGCTTCTAAAAACTGCAACTCTTCATTCACAATATTAAAGTATCAGCAGAGCCTTTTGCTGAACATGGGAAACTCTCAGTGACAGGGCCTCTAATTTTGAAGCTGAAGCACACAGAGTGACTAATCCACAAGTTAGAGCATGTGTTCATATTGACAGAATTTAATGAAACTGTACTGGAGCCAGAGAGGGTGTCGAAGCTTGATGAGAGCCAGAAAAAAAGGCAGATCAGCAGGGAGCCCGCTGGCTTAAATCACTCTGTCACTGATTGCCACTGTGGAGCAATCCTGCCTGGGGATCACAGGCGCAGTGTGGGGCTGCTCACTCTCTGCTGGCAGTGATGAACAGAAGGTGCTACTTACCTGCTCCTATCTGACCGGCTTTCTGTCAGCCTTAAGAGCACTTTGTCTTTTTGGGCTGTCAAACTGAAAAAAGTTCTCCCTGGGCAGGCTCCAGTATAGTAGCTTGAACAGATAAAGGAGTGAATGATTGATGGATTGTGTGGCAGGGTGGATGGAGATTGCACTGAGGAATGGATGACTTGATGGGCAAGGATGTTTACTTGTGTGGGTGGCAGGATGAGGTGCACACTGGCATCTGGGGTGAGAGGAAACTTAAGTTGTTAATCATGAGTAAATAAACTTTAAAGTCCGCATGGCTGCTCATTTTGCTCATTTTCAGCCATTTAATGTTTAATCTTGGGTATGTCTAGATTATTTTAGCACCCCTTGTAACTCAAAATAGTCTATTTCAGAATAACACCACAGAGCCTTTTCCTAAAAACAAGAGGATAGTTTGTGAACACACACAACTCCTATTGCTGGTGTTGTGTTGCAAGTGGACAGCACAACAAACAGCAACAGCATTAATTAATATGAATTTCTCCTCCATAGATAAGTAAACAACAGTATTTACCGATGAAAAGAGATGCACTCTGAACAAAGTGGGTACTTCAGCTGTACAACAATTCTCTCTAACGTTACAAAAACAAAGCATTAACACACATTGATTTATTTATTTATTTTTAAACTTGCCATTAAGTCCCACCGAGTAGTGGAAACAGCCCGGCTGTTTGTAGGTTATACCCAGTCAGGTAAAACCGTGAGTCCCTGTACAAGAACATTCCCGGGCGTGCAGTAACCTCAGGCCCTGGATTTTTCTCCACATCCTCTGGCCGCAGTGAAGCAGTAGGAGGGAAAATAGATCTACAAAACCAAGCGCAGTCGAAAAATTTCACTTCTACAGTGGCACCGGTGGATGAACTTATGAACGCGCAGTGGCCTGGAGTTTATGACCATTCAAGGAAATCCTTAAACTATCACTTAATACTTTATTTTATTAGGAAAAAGGTCTCACGAATGAGAGTTTGCAAGATGTGTATAAACTGAGTTGCATATATACTAGAACATACGTACACCTCATTTTTTTGGGCTTTGAGTCACATCTAAAATGAGAATTCACCATTGTAACATTGTAGTCAGAAAGCAAGGAAAAGCCCCATGGGCTCTTTAGCCTAAAAGTTTACAAGTCAAATCATAATACAACACGATTACATCCATCTGCAGCTGGAACCTGACAAAATGTTGTTTGCTAGCAGCACCAGTTTTAGCTCAAATTCAGTACATAGGTAAGTAACATCTAAGCATGAAAATACTGGATAAAGTGAAGGAAAAATTATTCCAGAATAAAAAAAACAAAACAATTTTATGATCCTACACCACAGGTGGTTAAAGTTTGGCTAGTTTTAGGCACAAAAACAGCAGTTAGCTGATGACCATGGTTTGGATTAAAATTAATGCCTTAAGGTTAGACGACCTCTGCTGTTATGGTTATAAGAACAGTAATCAAACCCCCGCCTCACCCAGACAAAGATGTAGGAATTCAAACTCAGTTTAGGAAAGTTGTTCTGGCCATCTGGAGGAAGTGTCCTGCTTGATGGCAGAGGCTGTGGCTGGAACCACCAACCCTATGATTATTGGATGAGCCACAACTGCCCCACACAGTTTTGCACTTATGCCCTGCAGGGCCACACTTCAACCTCATTAGCTGGCTATTGTAATACTGTATCACACTTGTCTTTTCACCTGTTGAAATGGGTGAGACTGGGTTGGTTCAGGGATAATAACTGCACTTTCTACCTGCCTGTCTGAGTAACTTGTAAAACACAAGACATTTGTAAATGCAGCTGAGTACTACACTGTATAGTGACCTATTGCTGTAAAGGATAAAATAATATCTACCAGGTAAAGAAAAATGGTAATCATGAAGAAAATCCACAATATAAGGGTCTCCAAATTAAAGGCATAAAAGTCAGAACAACAGTCATGCTGACACACATGCTGCTGCTCTGGTGACAGCTTGGCTCAGTGTAAACACCGCTCCTCACTCTGAGCAGCCACTCTGACAGGCAGCAACAGTCAAGGTTTTTTTCTTACTTAGCAACAAAAATGGGGCACATATTTCCAGTATTAGATTTAAGACATTCAATTCTTGAAAATGCAGGTCAGTCCAAGTCTTTTTACATTTAAGAGGTTGCAGGGCCTTGATGGAGGACTGGAACTTACAACTGTGACCTTGTTCTGGGACAAAGTCAGTTGATGGACAGAAATAATAAACGACAGTGAAATAGTTCTTGCAGTCTTTATTAAAAGCAACGTTTCAACTTAACACAGATCTTCAACAAAAAGATGTTCCATGTATGGAACACTGGGGTTACTGTAGTGGAACTGATATCAGTCCTACAGGGGGAAAAAAGCAAAGCAAATTTTATTTGAGTTGTGTTTAACAGAATTTATACGAGGCTGGCAGAAAAGATGCATAAATTG
>NW_018128317.1:186792-211607 GCF_001952655.1 Monopterus albus
TCCTGGTGGCTCCTACCCTGTTACTGTGGTGTATTTGTTTCTGATCAGACCGCAAAAAGATGTTCATGAGTAAAATTATTTTGCATCTTGATCTTATTGTGTCAATCATTACAGTAGAGCGTGAACTAATTTTAACCTTTTTCTGCAGGGTTCTGGTTGAAGTGCATGGCAAGTGCTGTGAGGAGCACTTCCTTTCTCAAGTGAACTGCAGAGACTTAAGCCCTTCAACTGAACTTTGCTCATCATAACCTAATAACTGTAATTTCTAAAATCCTTCCCAGCTTTACTTTGCTCCAGTGCAAGTGTGTAATTAGGGGAAAAAATAGTTTTGCAATCAAATGAGCTGATTTAAGAGAAGTGCTGCACAGTGTGTGGGTGAGAATGGCAGTTCATTAATCAGGACAGATAAAAGGAAAACTGGTTAGAAGAACATATGCTAATAATAACGGCAGGTTCACAACTCGTATAGTATTTGATGTGTCCAAAAAGCTTTTCCCGGACAAATGACAATGTTTCCAATTAAGTAAAAGAACAGCATTTTAAGTGGGTTAGCAGTTTGGTTTCCACTTTCTCCTGAGAAAAATATCTGGCCCTTCAGCCGGCAGATGTTCCACATTTTTCACTAGCCAGAGACTGCTTTGTCTGCCAATTAATGCTGAGCACAAGGTTTGTCACTGCTGCTGCCCCTTTCACAGGGTCTATGATCATATAACCCACATTCATTATAAAGTAAAAATAAACCCTGACTAGATGAGCTGGAAACGATTTTTATATATTGACTTAGATGTGGCTATTGTCACATCATACTCACCAACTTTACTGGGATTACAGCAACATCACATAGCAAAGTCTGACACAGGTCAGAGAAAAAAACAAGTTGCAAACAAGCAGGCAATTTATTCATTATTCATTGGATATTTAATTGTATACTAATTCTATATGTTATTTACAAAAGAAAGCTCTAAGAATAATAAGGCAGATTACCAAGCACTGTAATGGCTAAGGAATACCAGGATGTGGTTCAATTTAAAATATTACAGATTGTGTGCAAAATTGCCAATAGCATAAAGAGGAACTATCCAAAGGATGTTCAAGATGAGAGAAAATAATTATGAGATGAGAGTAGTGTCTGCTTGAAAAACTATAATTAAAAACAGATGTTTTTCAGTTTTGGGGTAAATTTGTGCAATAAACTTGGCGATGATTTGAAGAACTGTGACACATTTTAATAAATTTAAAAGCTTACTCTGAATATAAGAATACAGAACTTTAATATGAATAAATCAAGTACAGTTTGTTTTTCTTCTGATTATTGGATTTATATTTAAAATAGGTGAACTGTGGTGTATGAGTAAGGGCAGGTAAGACAAGCTGTAGCTTCACATGCTAAGGTGTATGTAAATGCTCGTTTGTATGGTCCAACTAAACAGTTTAACAGTTGTCAGAAAGTCACAATGCACTTGTACAGTCACACAAACGCTACTATTAAAAGAGGCGCGCACACACACAAAGTGCCGAAAGACACACACTTTGTTCTTTTAGTCTTCATCTGAACCCTCGTTATTGGGTGGGTCACACGTGCACCTCAAGGCTTCCACAATAAAACAAATCGGTATAGTCATGATCAAATACAACAGCCTTGGAGGTTCCTAGTGTCTGAAGATTCAGCTTTGCTGAAGAGTTGGAATATTTTGTTTTTCAGATAAACAGGATTTAATGAAGAGCAAAAACACGTTCAGGCTGGATGTGGCTCCTCAGAGCTGCTTTTTCTTCTCTTCGTTACAATCACATTGGCTATTAACGCAAATTGTTTCTTACATTGTCAGCATGACTGTTAAAATCAATACCACCTTCTGTATGTGCTTACTTGCTGTTTTAAAGTCGGCAAAGCTCATTAAAAGATGAGTTGGTTCACTGATGCAGGCGGTCTTTGTTTCCACACAGTGTGCATGGCAGGCATTCGGATTTCACTGAGTCTTGATTGTGTTGCTTGTTGGATTGTTTTGAAGTCGGGGTTAATGGGTGATCTTTCCTGTCTGACACACTGGGCTTCTGACATCCTCCACTGACCAAACACTGAGATAACAAGGCTCTGGAGGAGAGAAAAATGGACAGAGACAGAGACAGACAGTGGCTTTGAAGAACCAGAGCCGTCCCACTTCAGCCTTTTTATTATGGCTCTGACACTTATTTGTATACGAGTCTTTTGTTGGTGCATGCTGATATTTGCTGCTGGACAAATCATAAGTCAAAGTAAAAGTTGGGCACAAAGGAAAACTTTTTATACTATCTGATAGGGTGTGACGATACATGATGTCAGCTTCACGAGAACAAGCCTATTTTTAGCACAATTTAAAAAAAAAAAATTTTCAATGATGAAATATATTATTTGACTGAAAGTCACAAAATGCAAAAAATGCAGGTGCTTTCTGAAATGTTTTAACTGATCATTTTGTAATGAATGTCCCACAGCATGTCAGCTGCTGCCCTCCTCCTATGTCTCTCTCTCTTCCTGACCCTCTCTTGCTGTATGCGTGGCTGCACAGTGCAGCTCAGGTATTTTGTCAGAGTTGATTTCTGCCCTTCATACATATTTGTGTGACCAGGCCTTAGTGTTTAATGAGTTCATGTGAAACACCTTGTGGTCTTGGCCTCCTTTGCCTTGATTGGTCCTTACACTGTAGAACGGCTGGGTCTGTAAGTTGTGCTGGCAACAGTCTCTTGACCAAAATGTTCACATTTTGTTCACATCTTTTCACTTTACCACTTGTGCACATGTAATCAATGAACTTTTTTTTTCCTTTTGTTTTGTTAGTGTGTTGGCAGTTTTTCATATACTGGCCATAACAAACAGGAGATTATCTGCTGGAGCAATATTTTTTATATCTTAAGAACAAGTTATTGTAGAACCATCATAATTAAAAAATTAATGCACAGCTTTGCAGCAGCTCAGTGTGGCTTTTAGCCTATTTTAACTCTGCTTTGTGTCACTGTGATTCTCTCTGCTCCCTTGTCAAATGTCGTGGTGTTGTCTTGTTCTCGCTCTCCACATCGTATGTGCCCTCTTCAACCATAATGCTGTATGTAAGCCATGAAATAATTCTAGTTACTGTACTTGCTGGCTTGGTAGGACATCTTTTATATTTTTCTGAGGAAGAAAATTTAATGAGAGCAGCAATGGTTCAGGAATCATTCAGTGATTAAAAACAACCATTGTATGGCTTTGCCTGTTATTGAAAAAGTAATTCAAGCTAGCGCAACAGACTAGCCAAGACTAGTGTCCAGACAGCATTTTGTTTTTGTTTGTCTCATAAAACTTGCTAATAATTGACTGTGTAGTGGCAGATTCCGCTCTGCAGTGTTTCATAAAAATGGATGGTGGCTCAGTATTGGCTGCAGCACTGGCTGAGCATGTGCAGGAGCTGCTCTGTATGCCTGTCAGGGATCTGCTGCCCCAGATCAGCACAAGGAACCAAATGAGGAACAGGTGCGGCAGACAGCCCCTGGATACAGGGTAAGGTGACAGGCTTTTAATTACAACCACATGGCTTATGAAGATCTATTTTTATGTTCCACTGATCACGATCTTCCACAGAGAGAAATTTAAATCTTCTGCAAGTCGTATGAAACAGACCCTAGGCCATCATGAACTCTGACAAATATCTTCAGTCACTCTGCAGTTATATTTGATATAATGCACATGTATGACAAGTGGAAGGACAGCCCAACACAGAGTCCCAGTGAGGTGCTGGGCCCCCACGTGCCACCAGAACAGCTCCACTTGGCACTGACTCTTCAAGTCTCTGAGCTCTCCTGGAGGGATGAACACCGTTCTTCCAACAGATGTTCCCTCATGTGGCGTTTTGATTATGGTGGTGGAGACACCATAACATGTTGCTCCAACATCTCCCATATCTGTTCACCTGGGCTGGGACTGGGAAGGCCACAGCATGATTCACATCATGTTCATACCCATCAGACTCATGCCCTGTGGATGGGAGCTCTATCCCCCCATGGAGGAGACCATTTGTTTATTCAGGTTTTCCTTTAATTTGCCACCTGTCTGTATATTGTAGCTAGTGTTTAACTAGAGTGGGGTCATTATTACATGCTACAATAGTGAAAACTTATGATAAATGACATTCAATACATTTCTAAGTGAAATAACTCAGTCCATCATGCATCCTCCTATGTCTCTGTGACCCACTGCAATGATTTAAAAATACAATAACCTGCAAGTCGGATATGGGATAAAATCTTGTATAAATACTTATTCATGGTAAAAGCCATAGCCCATGTGAGCAAGTGGTTTCATTTAAACTACATAGCTTCAAAACTATATTTAGGTAAAACGTAATTATTTTAATGAAGCCATTACTCATATTATCAGGATTTTGCCTTTGTGGCAACAAAAATGTGGGAGGTAGTTGTTATTAAGGGAGAAGATGTCATGCCGTGTTGGGTTTTTGTTCTGTCGGTTTTCCATCCAGTAAACTTGCTGACCCTAGCTCACTTTGCAAAAACACTTACAGGCTCCTAACAAACCATTTTTTTGTCACAGCAGCAGTGGAGACATGGGATGACAGAACTGCTCATCTGTCACACTGGACTCCAGCTGTGATGGGACAGTAATCTGCTCTCTGAGCCGACAGTACCATGCCTGTCACACCGTTGTTACTGTGCTGTTATTTCCACACCCGCTTCTGCCACAGTAACTAGGAAAAGGTTTGATAAACCCCTCATCCTTTCTGTATGAATTGGCACCGAAACCATAAGACACCACAGAGGTTTTAAACAAAATATGGCTTTGACAGTATAACCTTTGTAAAATGACATTTTTTTCCATCAGTCATGTTTATTATTTGAGCTGTGACTGCGCTTTCAGTGGATCTGTCATCAGTAATATAAAATCAAATCATTTTCTAACATTTGGAGTTTTAATTACACAGAAAGACGTTATTTCATATCAGCACAGTCTGATGATTCAAGGGGTTTTCACCCAGTGTGCTCGGATTCCTTATCAGGAATTCATAGGTAACTCTCCACATGCACACTGCTTTCTGGAAATAATACCTCTGTCTTCTCACCAAACAAAAAATCCAATAAGACCCTTTCTGATCCCCCCCGGCCTCTGTTCTGTAAATCAACTCCATTTAATGAACAGCCCAAGTCTTAGACAGAAAACATTAATTATTGGAGATGTTCTGCAGCTTTTTCCCCCCAATACCTTGGATGTGAGTGAAGCTGACAAGTTCTGCTTCTCTTAAACTGTCAGTCATTGGATCTGGGTCAGACGTTTCAGATTTGGTTTTGCAACTAAAAAGAATCTGGTCGAGACACCGTTTTGAAATAAAATGCAGATTTGCTATAAAGGCACCACTGAAAGTAACATTTTGTTAGATAATTAAGAAGGTTTAAGTTTACATATTTATTTTATATTTAAAGGTTATTATGTAGAAAGCACGTAGCAATCAATGGTGACCGTCAGCTATCACCAAGTGGCTCTTTAGAATACATTGATTTAATTCTTCATTTGGGCAAATCTCTGGGGTTTCAATTAGTTTAAAGTATAACCTACTTTCTTACAACCTGTCTGTCACTTAAACAGTAGTGATGTGTGGATTGATCCTGAGATATTGATATTTCCGATCCCAACATTTCCTGTTCTAGGATTGACTCCCATGTTAAAAGGTTTATCTAAAATAAGTAGGCAATGGGGTAAATGTATGCTTTATCTTCAATAGGGGAGGCAGTAACTACACTATCTAGGGCAGTCTAGATAGAACCTAGTTGTTAAGATCTACTTCTCCTTCCACCTGTCAGTCACATGCAAACTACTGCTCTGTAAATGTGTAAGACACCGTAGAACAAGAAAATGTTTCAGTCTGGAGTCTCTTGGCAACAGAGCAATGTTGCTGGGTAGAGAGAAATGAACAACCAGGTTGGCATGTAAAGGGTGTAGCTATGTATATATGTGTGTAGTATGGACCTGGTCCCACCACCAGCAGTTCACTATCTGGCCTGCAGAAACGTCCCTTCACAGTATGTGAGCAGGGTGGCACCATTTGTTGTCAGTAGAAGTGACAAGCCCTCATCGATACACCTTATATCTCCTCTCATCTCCTCCAGCAGTCTTCGTTGTCTGGACCCATCACTTTTCCCTTGTTTTTATTGCACAAAGTATTGGTATCAGAGATACCAGCCTGGATGTTTACTTGGCATAGATTCGAAGAGGAAGAGGGGTATCGCACATCTTTAGTAAACAGGATCCAGCTTTGACACAAAACTCTTCACTTTAGCTCCAACTTTTAAGAAATCATTTTGACAAAAATTCTTCGCAATCCAATCCCAGTTTCAGGATGCACAGATTTAGTGTCAGTGTAAAGGTTTCTGTTTCTCTGGTCACTGAGTGCATGCTATACACAAAGGATGAAACCTCATCACAAATAGGTGCAAGGCCAGAATTTGTATGTGAAACCTAACAACTTTTGCAGAGATTTCAGTATCACAAATAAATTAACAATGTCATAATCAAACCACGAGAGTCTTTAGTCTTGGCTCATGCAGAGAGTGAAGTGAACATCGTAAACAACCAATAGCTGAGCTGTCTCCAGCACCAAACAGGAACCAGTACAGCTGGCACAGGAACAGTGGTAAATATGACTGAGGCCTAAGGACTCATAGTTCTGTTGGACAAAACAGGAGGAGGAGAAACTGGTGGAGCTGTGGAGTGAGCTGTCTCTTTGACATGTCATCCAATTTGTACCACAACAGAGTGGAGAAAGAGGAAAAAGTGCACAGACCTCTTTGTCCCCTTTTAGGGTCGTGCCCACATTCTGCAGTGTCTTCTCTTTTTCCATTTGGCTGAATAAAGGCAAACAAAGCCCAACTGTTATGGACACAGTTCTGCCACAACAGGCTTAGAAAGCAGAACATTTTTCAGTTATCAGCATAAAACATCAGAGGTAAATGTCATTTTTTGGTGTCATTGCCTCACAATCACAGAAAAAAAGAATTTGTTTCAAAAGCCACCTTTCAATAGTCACACAAGAAGAACTTCATCAGAGAAGGGGCACAGAGGTCGGCTTCTCACAACAGCAAGAAAAGGCCAGAATGCAATGCAGCTACACGACACCTTGTCTTAGGCAGGAAAAGGAAGGAATGAAAATCTAATCCTAACAAACCAGTCAGGTTAAACATACTTTTCGGAAAAAATGAAATATGGCTTAACTTGTTTTCACACATTTCATTTCACTTTACTGAATCAGACAAGGCCAAAGAGAAGAACTTTTGTAAAGTATGATTCTAAAAGGCCACACAGAACAAAACACGCTTTGGTGTCAAAATAAATGTAGTGAATTTCATCACTGAGTGTGTTTCTACATATGATCTGTATCTAATATATGAAGCCTGCTTGAGGTCTTCCTTTAATATAAATAAGACTTTTCAGTATGAAGGAAGAGCAGAACAGCTGCCTTTAGACATATTGGTATAGTCTGTATAAGTTGGTGGGGGCTCAGCCTGCAGCTGCATCACCAGCCAGATACATATTAGCTGCTTGCTTAGTGTCGGTTGCATGCAGACTTAACAGTGCAGATAAGCAGTTATATTTACTACAGCTGCTAGAGGGCTTTGTCTGTTGAACAGTAACTTTCTGGGTCATTCAGAGATTGACACTGTTGTTCATGGGAGAACAATCTTCATATTTCACAAACTAGTTATTTTTTTATGTTTTTACAAGGGATAGACATTTTACAGACATTCAAATTATACCCAACATTACCACTGGGAGCAATTAGCCATTAGGTTTCACGAAAATGTTTTTCTGTTTGGTTTTTTTTTTAAATCTGTTTCTAAAAACACAATTAACTAACACGCCTACAGTTTTAAAGTGTGATATCAAGTGAACTTCACAGGTCATATCTGTCCTTCTAACTATGGTCCTATTTTGAAACTGGAACAAGGTTTAGCATTGGACCTAAAGACAGGATACGAGATCAGATGAGCAGCAACAGCTTTCTCAGCAATTGAAAAAGAAACATCAGACTTGATTAAGGATCATTCGTTTCAGGTCTCTCTCAGCTGCTTTATGTTTGTATCTGAATTTACTGCTTGATTTAAGATGAATTTCCTGCCACTTCTGAGACATTTTCCATTAAAATGCATTTGGTTGATAGAGACAACATGTCTTGTGGTGCTCATTGCATAGCTCCGCTGACACTCTGCTGGAGTGTTCGTAATGCTTCGTGAATATTAAGAGGATGGAAAAGGGAATGACTCGGTGCCAGCACGGTGCCTCAGTCTTCACCGGAGCACCAGACCATGGATGTGATTATATCCAAAATATTGTGTACTAGGCTGTGTTCCTCGTGAAGGAAGGTTTCACTCAGTGTTTAGAGAAGAACTGATGAAACCCTATTCATAGGCAGTAAACATGCTCTGCTACTAGAGCAGGGAAGTAATAAAGTACAAATACTTCATTACTGTACGTAGATATTTCAGGTATCTGTTTATTTGAGTATTCAACTTTTTACTTTTACTTCCTACATTTCAGGAAGAAAATGTATGTGTGAGCATTGCTAAAGTGGTAATGTGTGCAGTCATCTGTGTTTCTGCCTTTCTCACACACACACACACTCAAATGTGTGCAGCAGCTAGTTTAGCTCTTTAACATCTCGGTTGAATTGGCCCACAGCTTTATTAATAATTAATAGATTCAATGCAATTACTCCTGACATTTGTATAAAATTGTTCCACTCACAGAGATTAAGCAGTTTAAGTTTAAGCAGATTTCAATCTCTTCTATCCCACTAATTGCATCTTCTCACATGTGAGGTAATTATTTCTGCATTGTGTTGAGCTACTGTAGATCTGCTGAAACTCATTTCTGTGGTGTAAAACAATTTGTCAAAGTAAATGACTGTATCTGCGCTTTCCTGTTTAGTAGCTCAAAAGACAAATGACACAAAGTGTGTGCACCTGCACGCACATACAAAAGCCTCCTTATGTTTGTAGTGGAATTGATATTCTCCTCACAGGGCCACCGAGCATGTAATAGAAGAGTACATTTTCTTTGTGTAAACTTGCCACCCTCAGCTGTGCACATTTAGCCATTCAAGGAGGAAAATTCTGAGTAGGAGCTTGGCTGAAAACCAGGAAATGAATTGAGCTGAATCTTGAATCCATATTATTTTAATGTGAAATCTCTGAACAGTAGACTCAGAGAAGGGAGAGTAGTCTTCACTGGGCTCTTTATCACTTTGAGGGGACTGACTCCTATTCACACATTATGGGGTATCTCCTGCCATTTAGGGGACAAATCACTAGTCCCCATGAAACCCTGCGATGTAAATTTGTAGTTTAAGGTCGGTAGAGCAAATGATTTTCCAGTACTACCTGTCATGTTTTGGAGCCTGAAGCTCTTCTGTGATTACTTCTGCTTCCCTCAGGGCAGGCAGTAGAACATGACATAAAAGAAAAGGAATCAGTCACCAAAGGCTTCCTCGAAGGTCGTATTTTTCTCTAAGAAGAAGAAAGTTGAATAAGGAGAAAACTGAAAAGGCCAAGGACACAGGTGGCAAAACATTCTCCTTAAATTTTGTGCAAATAAACATGGTGTATGCCATGCATGTTAGGTGTCGTGAACACTATGTTCCTCCTCCACTGCACAGACTAAGACAATATCTGATTGGCTGGTTAGAATGAAAACATCAACATTTGGGTTGTTTTTTTTAAAACAGCAGAGCACTTGCGCTTAATTTATGGGTCTGTGCTGATTCTGTGCCGTAGGTATGACGTAGGTAATGTGTAGCCTAGTACCCTACGTTGTAGTCTGTCATGCACCTCTTCAGAAATGTAGTTGTACATCTTGGGAATGCAGACAACAACTGTGATTGGTTGCATTGTATTCAATGCAGACAACAGCTGTGATTGGTTGCATTGTATTTCCTCATTCATGTCTCTGTGGCCTGACAAGCACAGGAGGTCCTCAGTTGGTTCAGTGGTCGTACAGACCATCTCCTCTGATGTCTTTTTTCTTATCTGCCTGCTGTTCAACATCTATTAGCTCCAACATGACCCGTTCAGTTTTAATCAGCATTGTTTGTATGTGGTGAAGAAACACAATATGGTGGCATGGAAACGTCACCACCAGCTAGTGTTCTGGCAATGTAACTCCAGGGTTACAGACACACCAGCACACAAGTATAAATGTTCAAAACAGTGTAGGCCACTTGTGTAGCCTGCATAGATTCAACATCATAACTCAAGCTTTATCCTGTAGAGGTTCATGCTGAACAGCCAATCAGAGTAATTTGTCTCACCAACAAGCTCGATGCAATTCAACAAGCCGGATCGGTTGAAAAGCTGCCGACAGGGTTCGAGTAATGCCAGTGGTGCAGGACACATCGTGTTGATGAGGGCGACAAACGCTCAACGGCCGACTGTCAACTTGGTGTGTCACGGGCATAAGTATTTCTGCTTGTTTGCTGTTCAACATTTTGCAGCTGAGTAAGCCTCACTGCTGTTTTCAGCATGTTTGCTAAATATAAGCCATTTAATCTAGTGTTAATATAAAAAATAAACTTCTGCATTTAATGTGTTATCCATTCTGCACTTATTTCCTGCGTCTTATCTCTAGAAGAAATAACTGAATCAATAACCTATTTAGAATCCAAACAATGGGTGAGACATATAAATCACTGGAAGCTAATCACAATGCCTTGTGTTGCAGCAGGGATATTAGAAAGAATAAAGTAAAACAGCTCATGTATGCACTGGTATTCTCACACAGGCAGCTTAATCAGTTTGAACTATGGAGTCAATGCACAGCTTTAGGCCCTTACATAATAAATCAGGGGACAAGTGCAATATTATCACTGGGATTTAAGAGAAGGGAGGAAGAGGAGGTTTATCATGAAGCTTATTTCTGAACTGTGTGATGCATAATTTGCTTTCCACATTTCCATTTCCTGAGGTGTTAAATAATGCACTAGAAGTATATGGACAGAGGAAGCTACAGTGTGTGTGTACGTACAGTGCCTCTATGCCCTGTGGCTACAGTGGCTCCTCTCAGCTCCAGAGAACTTTATTGCCTGTGTGTGTGTGTGATCATTTCATGCAAAAAAAAAAAAAAAAAAAATCACAGCCCACCTGCTCTTTAGTCTTGCAAGGATTGTGTCATGGGATTTTAGCCATTAAGTTCGCAGGCTGTGGTGACTTGGAGAAGACTTGTGAGCACACCCCTCAGTTTGTCTTGTGATGGATTCTATCAATGCTGTCATTTTCGTTTACAGAATTTGCCAAATTTCAAAATAATCAAATCCTTATTGTACAAGTTTGAGAGCATCCAGACAAGCATCTCCTCTTCTGCATATGATGATGTTCTTTTGGCCTCATCAATCTCTGATCTCCAATGTGCAATGGAGATATTTGCATGAAGTATGTCCTGGGTCAGCTCAGCATCTCCAAGTCTAAGGCCCGTGGTGCTAGAAAACCCTAGATTGTTGGGAACGAGTAGTTAAAAAAGAAATTTGTAGATGCATTTTCGTAGCGTACAGTTATGTCCTGTGGCAGAGACAGTGTTTTGGCAGAGGGACCGGTTTTCCAGACACTGCAAACCATCTACGATTTAACACAGTGTTAACAGTGTCTCCATTAAAGACTGTGAGCTCTTCTTGTCATTAAACAGAAAAAAGAAACTTATTGGGACAAACATTATTCTCATCCAGAGAACAATAAACAGGACAAATTAATAAAGACTGATTAATAAGGTGCCATAAAGAAAATCACCCACTGAACATGATGTACAGTCCATAAGCATTCAGAAATGTGTTTCAAATACATCCATTAGCATCGTCTTTCTGATGAAACTTTAAAAATCCAGATTAAATTTTCAGTGTATTCATTATGGCATCCTAAACGTCCCTTTCAAAGGTGGTGGATGAATTCCCAGATGCCTGAGCACAGCACCACAGGCAAATTATTCTACTGCCCTTGTGAACTCTATCACATCCTCCCAATCTCCCCTTGCTCAGCCAAGCCAGTAGATTTGAAGCTGCTGGGGAGAAAGAATATAGAGTAGGACTGAGGTGAGCGTTGTCTGAGCTGTAGATCTGCTTTAAAACCTAATACAATGACAAATATGCTGTCAGATAAATCAGCCAAAAATAAAATGCCCAGATGGAGCTATAAGCATCTCAAACATCATAATGTGTGTCCCTGCCTGAAGCAAAGTGCTTTGACAAACTGCACATTTTGTTTGTCTGCTCATAAACCTAAAAAGAGCTGAAAAGCAGTCTGCCCAAAAGACTGGCTAAAGCCTTTCGCTCATGCTCCTTGCTTCTACAAGTTTTCACCAGCCAACGATTGAATGAGAGCTCACTCTGCATGCACTGATTCAATTTAAGAGCAGTTCTGTAGAGCTCAGTCCTGTTCAGATAATCAAATCCCTGTTGTTTTGTCAGTTTTGAAATATAACTTCTTACTAACTGAAAAAAGTTTATGAATTATGCATAAGCTTAAAAGTGAGATAAAGCTGCATGTTGAGAAAAGGAGTCGTAGGAGAAAAAAGAAATACATCGCTGTCCAGAATTATTCGTACCTTTAGTGAGGATGAGGCAAAAAGCTGTAAAAGTAATGAGCTAATCTTTACCAAGGCCACCAGTAATTCTGGAGGGCACACTAAAACCACAGTAACAGCTAAATTGAAGCTGTGCTGTCATGGCTATCATTCATTTGTTCAGTGGGCGCTGTTTTCAGTGCTGGCAGGCTTGTAAGAGAAACGGGGAGAAAGGAGTAAGAAAACATAGTATGTGCATGTGATTGAAAGAGTGCAGAGAGAGAGATCACGTGCGTTTATTATTAATGTTATAACCATTAAAGCTTGCTTTGGTAACACGTTAAATGTCAGGCAGCTAAAGGGTCTGAACTTAACCAAATCGATAAATAGAGAAAGAGAGGGGCGAGAGCAGGCAGTGAATGCAGTATAAAGGGCTGTTCAGCTGAGGGCAGCTCCAGCTGTTCTCTGAGATGTTGCAGAGCCTCAGGCAGCAATCACATCAACAACCAAAGCAGAGAGCATAGTTTTTCAAGGTTCTACAGCCGTTAACAGCCTCATGGGTACTGGGAGTGTTGTGCTGCAACGTGAGAGTAAAATTAAAACTTGGAAGTAAGATTTTTCGATTAAATTGGGGATTTGCTAGTGCTTTCACTGATCCCTTCTATGAATTCCCATTTCTAGTTTCCTTTTAATGATATCATATATAGCCCATAACAACAAAACACAGATTGCCCAAAGCAAAATATATTGATAAAGAGCTGAATGCATCTGAGATGTTCTCACACAGTGTATTTGTTTTCCACCAGGATATTCAGGCTTATAATACAGTATCTACCAGAGGTGAGTATATCACACAGTCCTAGCCCTGGTCTTGTCTCTGCCCTGTATTCTAGCTGTCACTCTAGATCCAGCCTTTTGCCTTTTGTCTTCTTTCCTCTTCCTAGTATCTTCTAAACATCCATTCACCTGAGTCCTCTCTATGCAACCACCCAGTCAGTATGCAAGCCAGCAGCCAGCACTCATTTCTTGCCTGACTGTCCACAAAGAAGCATCTCTGAATTTGTCCCTGCAGTCCTTTTTGGTTCCCTTTCTTTCTCCAGTTGGACCCTGACCTTGCCTGGCTCTGTTTTGGACTGTTGGGTTCACCAGTGTTTGCGGGCTTGTTGGAGTGTCTGTGGTTCAGGAGGTAGAATGGGTTGTCCCCTCTCCGTAGAGTCGGTTGTTTGATTCCCAGCTTGTCCATTTTACATGTCCAAAACACTGAACACCTAGTTGCTCCCAGTGATGCCACCAGTGTTTGTATGTATGAATGAGAAAGTGCTTTGAGTGCATGTCAATGCATAGAAAAGCACTATACAAGTATAGGACCATTTCACCTTGTATCTGGTCAGTGTTGTATTTCTGGTTTGATCTGTCAGACTTGTCTGTGTACAAACACCTGTTTCTCCTGGTCAGTTGTTTTGCCTCTGTCTGCCAACTGCAAACTGTTTGCACCTCTACACTATGTTTCTGCCTCATGTGTACCTGGTTGCACCTTGTGTCCACCACATATAAAGACTGGTCACTCATCTAATTTAGCTTGTCTGCATTTGGTATTACACCAGCAAAGTCAACATTCATCTGTATCCTCTGTGCAGCCTGTTATTTTGTACCTTCCTAAAGAGTTGCCCACCCGTGACACTGTCTTTCCGCTGCTAGTACTTACCTGTGTCAGCCTTTTTGTTGCTCATCTGACTGCCATTTTGTCTGGCCTGGATTAGGTTGTGGTTGAAATGTGCCTCTGCAGCATTACTGAACTTTTTATGGTTTTGTTTAGGCACCCACAGGGTTTGGGAAAGATCATGGTCTGGATTAATACATAAAAACAGTGACTTCACAGTGTGTGTCTGCTTATAAAACCATGATTGTTCCCTAACCTTAATCAAAGTGCTTTTGCTGACTAACCCTAACCATAGACAGGATTGGAGAAGCAAACTCCAAAACGGTCATGTGGGAGAACATTTCCCCAGGGCCAGACAGGGTCCGGTCATCAGTCAACAAGGTGATGGCACAAGAGGAGGAGTCAAAGTTTAAGAAATATTTCACTCTGTACCCACCAACATTGTCATCCCTATGATAGTGCTGCCAGCTGATTTCTTTAAAGCAAAGAATATACCTAAGAGCAAACTGATAAACTATTAATACAACAGTTTCACTGGGTGCTAATGTGCTCTTTGTTAATGCACTACACATATGGGTTATTCCATGTCCTCTGTTCTCCCCTGTTCTTCTTTTCTTTTGTCAGTCTTCTCATCATCCTCCCTCCCATCCTCACCCTTTTCCTCGCTTCTACACATTTCTCACCTCTCTGCTCCACTCCTTCCCTCTCTTCATTAGCTGAACAGGAAATGGGTCTCTACTCCCCAGGGAAAGCTACAGAAATATAGTAATATGCCTAAACTCATCTCCTTTCTCTTCAGATTGTCCTCACCCCCCAGCGCTTCCTTTTTCACTCTTTTACAGGTGATAAATGATTCGTTAGCAGACAATGACAATGCTGTTGGTGATGATAATGTTAAGAAGCTACAACACCACAATATTTATTTTTACTGTTAAAGATACTAATAAAGCCATATTCCTATGGGAGAAACGTCCTGTGTCCAAAAATAAAGTCCGATTTAAGAGAAATGATGATCTGCATTTTTGTTCAAGAGGCAAAACAAAGAAAATGTCTGTGAGGCATTTGAATGTTCATTCTATTTAAAAAAGTAACAACAGTTAACTTGTAACGACAGGCCTTTCATAAAGAGCAATTATAAGAAGTGCATTGTGGGAGTGTGCTGCAGCAGGCCCGGTTCTTTTCCTCTGTGCCGCAGTGGATACAGATGGCATGCATGCAAATGTAAACAGCACCTTGTACCCTGCGGCCCCATAAGCACATAAACACAGCTCTGCTAAGAAACACAACAGGTAATGAGTTAGCAGACGCCGTGCAAACCAGCCGTAGACAAATCAAGGCAGAGGTAATGACGCTGAACGTTCAGCCCACATCCCCTCCCTGCAATAATTAATCAAGTCATGTAGATGTGAATATGAACATGACATAGGGTGCATGCACAAACACACACACACACACACACACACACACACAGTGTTTTGCAGAAGGCATGGAGGTTTAACTCCCTTCACCTTTGAATGTCCTTTAATATAATGAGGACATGTCTGCACAAGGTTACTGCCACATGGAAAGTTGATATTAAATTCTACAAAACCATGGATTATGTACAGCAGATGTTTCGTGTCCAAAAGAGGTGTTTTTAAAAAGAAGTCATTTCACATGTTCTACAGTTCAACCATAGTGAGTCTGAGTCTGCCAAATCAGGTAGCTGTCTTTTTAGTATGATCACCTGTTTGAGTTTTCTTAGACAGTTTTTTCCTTGCTGAGTTGCAGAGTAAGAGATATGTCATGGGAGTCATAGATACTGTAGGTTTGTTAGGTTCATGGCTTGTATGGGTGAGAGGAATGATTACGGGAGCCCATACCATTTTATGCGGTATGGGTTTTGGCACTTAATGATGCCAGTGGATGTAAATAGCACACTGTGGAATCATCTAATACAAACATCATTCCCACTATACTGGGCTGGGTGCATTAAAGTGACAGTTTCATGTTTAAATTTGTTCTAATGATATATTCGACATCATTAGGGCAGGTGTGTTCAGGCACTTTATAGGATGCTATAACACCCTCTACTCTTCTGGGAAGGATTTCCACAAGAGTTTGAAGCATGACTGCAGGGATTTTCTCTCAGCCACAAGAGCATTAGTGAGGTCAGCGATGGGTGATAAGACCTCGCTCACTATCAACTTTTCAATTAATCCCAAATTTGTTGTGTGAGGTTGAAGTCAGTGCTCCCTGCAGAGTAGTCAAGTTCTTCCAAACTCAACTGGGAAAAGCATTTCTCTACAAACCTGACTGTGCGTGGGGGCACTGACATGTTGAGCAGAGGAAAGCCTGAATTACCTTTTGTATCCTATACTGTAGCATTAACCATGGAAAAACAAACCGACCAGTATAGAACGGCATGTCCACATACTTTTGTCAGACAATGTAACGTGGCTGAAAATTCTATGAATAAATTATGAAAGGGGTTAAATGCCAAAAGGATGGTTTACAATAAATAATACAGAGACAGGAAAGAGCTTCTCTCGGCAGAGACAGTTGAATAGTTGATGTGACCTTTTGAATATTGGTAATGAAGGAAGAGTCTCTATCTTTCTCTCTCACTCACACACACACACACACACACACGTACCTCACACTATTCCCTCCCCCACCTCTTTTCCCTTCCTTCCATCCTTCCCTCCTTCTTCCCCCGTCTCCTCCTTTAGCCTAACTAATCATTAGCTGTCCAGCCAGACATCAGACAATGCTGCTCTCATTATGATTAGCATTTACTCCCCCACTCTTCCCCTACATCCCACTCCTACTGTCTCCCCATTCCCCCACCTAACTAAGCTTCATCATTAGCTGTAGCCTGCCAGACATCAGACAGACCCAGCTTCGTTAAGACCGGAGATTGGCATTTGCCATCCACAGGGCATCTCTCCTTTTTCATTTCTGTGCCTCGTTCCATTTGACTTTTTTGAACTACAGGCAGATAAACCACAGCTCACACATTCCCCACTGATGAATGGATTCTGCTCGAGACATGGCAGCATACAGATGTAGCCATTATAACCGCACATTTCACTGCTTTGCCTACTTGCTGAACTGTTGCGACATCACGGCTGCAAAAGACGTTGTTAGAGAACAGTCAGGCTTTGCTGTTTTAGATGTCTGGGGTTAAAATATAATGAGCTGACATCCAGCCCATCCATTAGCTATACCCACCATGCTTTCAGTCTGCTGTCCCATTAAAGCATAGCCTTCAATGTAATAGTTTTAATTGCTGTATGTGGCAACGTGTTGCACTTCCTTCACCCTGTACAACACTCTAGACTATGTCAACCTCCCTCTGTGTTTTTGTAGCCATTTTTGGTTGCTGTGTTTCGTGGATGTAGCTACAGCATACTGTATGTGTTTCGTCCAGTGGTTTTTGAATGCGAGGAAATGGCTGTTAATGGGTCTGTTTGAATCACTAAACACATATAAGACGTCGTCAGTGGTTCTAGACCAGACAAACCAGATTGTCCAGTCGACTACAGGTGGGTTAAGTTATTTTAGACAAATGCCCAAGTAAATTTAATGTAATGTTAATGCAACTAACTTCTGCAGTTTCTAGCAAAGGAACTGGTAGAGATTATTAATGTGAGATAAATCTGTAAAAGGGGAGAATCCTATAGCAGCTCCTCTTGTATTTCACACTGCTCGGCTCCCATTGTTCTCTCTGAGCTTCCCTCTGCCTTCTTTGGGTTTTATTGCATCTTCTCTCTGAACCTGGTATAATCTTTCTGGGTTGTTCATCCCTGCCTTTCAACAAATTGTTTCCTATCTTCTCATCACTGCCTCTTTCAACGCCACCTCCACACCTCTCCCTGCCTCCAGCTTTGTCGTGCAGGCAGTGAGGCCACTGACAGTAATAAGACTGGTCACACTAGCTTTATAATGCTGATAGCCGAAAAAAAAAAATTATGGCTGCCTTGAAACCAAAGCTGCAATGCACAAGTTTTAAAATAGCAATAAATAAGTAGGAAATTACTATACATCAACAAAAATACAACGCACATCAACTAATCAACTGGAATATCAATATTCCTACCAAGTTATGCTTTTATTGTGAAACACTAGCCCTGCAAAATACAAAAAACATAATGCATGAATATTTCTATAATGGTTGTATTTCTGTGCCCTTTCTTTAGCTGTTTTTAGGATGTTCTGACATACGGTTACCTCAGCCTCAAGCCTGAGTTTGCTTCAAAGTAGAGCACTCATCGAGATGAATTACAAATGCCGCTGTGGGAACATGAGGAGAGCAAGAACAGTTGAGCTTCAAGGAAAAGTTGCATGCTGTAGCCACCACAGGGTTATTAAGAGACGATTACCTGGTCGTGTTCAGCTTCACAGTGACTCTCTCAGTACCAACACTGTGCAAACAATTTAATAATAGTATATTATGTACCAAGTGGGTGGGTGGAAAGTAATGTGGAAAAGTAATGCTTGGCCCTCCCTCTTCCACACCACTGTGATCCCCTCTGAGCAAGATCCCTAACACCAAATGTCACAGCAGAGCTGGTCAGCAGGTCAGCTTGTGGTGTCACTGGGCAGCTTGAAGGTGTGAGTGTGAACTGTGTGAATGTGTTGAGGGCATTGTTGTAAAAGAACATTTTCTCTTGCAACAAGGAAAAGCACAGGAAATCTTTCAGCTGTTTCCACATGCGATTCCTCCTCTACACAAAAGCACTTGTTCTGTGTTAGCTCCTGTACTCTATTACTTTTATAGTTGTGCATGCTTCACGGTCACCATTTAATAGTGGAAACTCCGATCAATGAGAAAGCAAGAAGGTACACAGTTAGCACATATGCTAGTTTCTTGGATTAAAATGTGCTTTGGTCATCAGATGACTTTTATATCTCATATGTTGGAAGAGCTTTAATTGGTGTCTACTTCCAGCTGCATTACTACACAATGATAATGTAACTTTGAACAAAAGCAGAGATGTTTACTCTAATGGAATATGCATCCCATGTTATTTCAGCCTAGGACCACCATACATTTTTAGATGGTTTGCTCCATCATTTAGGTCTCAAACTGATGTTCAGGGCAAGTGCAGGGTCAGACTGACATGCAGAAGATGAGAGTTAACACAGATGTGCAAATAGGGTTCACCACCTAAACTTGCACTCATTTCCTCACCCAGTTGTGTTGGAACTTACCTACAGTATACTGTAACAACAGTTTACTTCCAGTAGCCACAGTCTCTCTCTCCGACCAAACCTGTCTGTTATATAAGCTCAAATTTCAAATTAATTAGCACAAAAAACATTATCAATATCAAGAAATGGTGTCATCACATGACCAAGTATGTAAATTATCCTGCTAACAGAGGTCACTTGAGGAATAAACCACATTGGAAAAAACCTAATGAATAAACTGTTTTGTTTGATAAGTCAAACAAAACAGTTTACAGTTAATCAATCTTAAGATTCCGCCAACATGAGTCTGAAACTGCCAGCGATTCAATGACTAAAATGTGCCACAATATACAGTACTCCCCATCTCAGCCACAATTAAGAATAAAATGAAATGAAAATGAGGCTGTCAAAGCCAGCAGCATGAGAGGACGGACTTGTTCATCAGATATTGTTCCAGCAGAAGGCGGACGTAGAGAAAGGTGACAGACCGTGTGGGTTTTTGTTTACACAATTAAACCCTGACAGGGAGCGTACGAGGGAGAGGCTGGTCGATTTAGCACAAAGTGTCCAATTTGCTGCAGGGTGAAAATAAGTAGCTTAAAAGCATTTGAAGTTGCACTCTGTCGGATGGTTCGGTGTTATTTGTCGGCAGGCTGTAATTACTCTGTCTGGACTTTATTGCACCTTTATTGCGGAGATGAAAAGGGAAGAGAAGGGAGTGGAGGCAGGCCAGGGATGGAGTCAAAGGATGAATGGAGCCAGAGAAATATTATGTTCCAGACCGCTACAACAGCTAGGCCTGAAATGGGGTCGTGTGTGCATATGAGGTGAACCATCAACATGTAAACACCAACAAGCAAAGGGCCCGTATAAATATGAACAAATCAGAAGTGACTGGAAAAAAACAATTAAATAAACCTCCAGCATTAGGGCTTAACTGTCAACTGTGAACGCTTGCTCCTCTAAGACCAATGCTCTGCACAGCTAAGTGCTACTGAATTATTAAACCTGCATATTCCAAACAAAAGTTCTTGTACTCTATCTCTATACTGGGGTTTTGTGTTGCTTTAAAAAAAGTTCTTGCTCATTATTCAGGTGCGTAGAATCAAGTCACCAGTACTGCAGACAAAAACAAAATGAATCTGTACACTTTTTCAGGCCTTAAGGTTTTAATGTTTACAGCTTATAAATCCAAAACCTGTCCTGTCTTTTTAAGATCCCCTCCGCAGTATGTGTTGCCTCTGCGGAACCTCCTCCTGCTGTTTAGAGGCCTTTCTGTTCACAGGAGACCTTTTTTAAAACCGGTCTGCTACATTTTCTTCTTCAGCTTTCATCATTCTCAGCAAAAAGGATGTGCTGTTCTAAGCCCCTCATTTGTTTTCAGAGCTTAACGTGTTTACCTAAGTGCTACACATTGAATATTTGCTCACCTTTAACAGAGTGCCATGCTTCAAACGGATTACAAAAGGCTACGCGAAAACAGCGCTGATGCCTGTGGTGTGTTCAGTGCATCCTGATGACTGTAAAACAGTCATTCAGAAGAAATGTACTGTATGTGACTATGTAAGATCCCCTTGTGTAACAAGTCTGGTCCTTTTTACTTTGCTGATTTTCACTGTTTTTCCTTTTCATGTGATTTTGTGCAGACATTCATGGTCCCCAGATGATGGATCCTACTGATATTGGCAATCCCTTGATTTCCTGTCTAGCCACAACATTAGGTTCACGTTTATGGTTTGAAGTAAAAAGTCTCAACTGTTGTTAGATAGATTGCCACGAAATCTGGTATAGGCATTAATTCACCCTCAGGATAAGTAGCTTTTCATATGTCACCATCATCAGGTTAAAATTTAAGTGTCTTTAGTGCTTTGGGGCATGACTAAAACCTTTTAAAATCTACATATGAACACTTAACTACAGCACTAAGAATGATAAACATTACACTGTGTCTACACACAAAGTGTTTCAGCCGTGTTCCTGTTGCCTCTTTCCACTTTTAAATACCAATTAAATGCAGTGTTCTCTATCTCAAACATCTCAATTCATTCCTTCTAAATTGTTATTCTTAAAATGCCTGAGCTGTCAGTTTACCCCCTGCTGGCTCGCCACAGCCTCCCTTTTGGCGAGCCAAAGTGCAACATCAATCAAGGCAGCGTGCAAGGACAAGTGGGACTTACAACATCATCACCTGTTGTCGCACTGTCCTCATCGCTCAGCGGCAGTGCAGCCTGTCCTCTCTGTCCTGAGTCGCTGTTTGTTTCCTTCAGCTCCCTCTGCACCGTGAGCTGAGCACCGTTATGTAGTCTGGCACTGCAGAGCTTGTCACACCAGGCAGGGCCCACAGTGGCACAGATGGGTTAATTGGTTCTTGGTCTGACAGAGCACCTTCAGGTTTGAGAACAGAAAAAAAGAGAAGCTGATACTAGACAAAGCATGAATCTCACTTTGCCACTGGCTCATAAACACACAAACACCACACCATGCTTTATTAAAACAAATAGCTCAGGTCTTTATGACATTGTTATTCATAGCCACCACACACAACCTGACCTGCACATGCTTATACAATGTGGGATTGAGTCAAAACTGCTCAAGTGTGGATTAGTCAGATACATGTAACTAGAATTAACTCAAATGAATGTAAATAAAAATAAGAAAGAAGTTGGAAGCAAAAGTATACTGATGTATAATAACACAACATCCAAACACTGGCTGCTGGGTCCTGCAGACTTTACACTACAAACTGCCAAGATTAACTACGCTAAACCAAACTAAATGATTTCTAGTCACCTGTACAAAGTGATATTGAAATGCAAATGACTGTTTAATGCAGTGCAGCACCCCCCACCCCCCGTCACACAGTAACCACATGGAACTGTTATAGTCTTGAGATGAAATGGCTACAAGGCTCTAAGCATATTCCCTGTGGCGCAGAACTCCAACTTCAAATTCTACAGGCAGTCGGTCCCTGTGGCTATTGAGCCCAAACATTGTGATGGTGAGGATGAAGGGTGTGAAGTGTTTGGCATGCTAATTGGAAGACAGTGGGGTTGGCGTCATACCTAGAAGAGAGGATGAAGGATGAAGTTTGACATGCAGTGTGCGAGGAAGGAGGTAGAGGAAGAAGTTTGGCTGTGGGGAGGATGGGTTGCAGAGGGAGACAAGGTGCCAAAGTGTTCGTTCTTGATCCTTGTAAAGTAGACATGTTGCTGTGCTTATGCCTAACACATGTCTACACAGGAGGTGTAGCATGAGCATCGTGTTAGCAGAGTAACAGCTCCGGTGCTCCGTCTGTGCCTGTGCAGAGGGTGTTCAAGCACAATAGTGAATGCAGATCACTGGTGTTTTGAAAGCACTCAGAGCTGATAAAATAAGAGCAAGTGAGGACTCCAGTTTAAAGTCTTACCTTGCTCATCAAAATCACACACAGGCCATGCAACCCGTGTTTTCCAGGTATACTGAGTTGTTTTACAGGACACACATTCACATGTTTCAAAGCCTCCACACTGGCTTCACATTTTGCCATGAAGTTGCCACCAAGACTGGATTAAAACAAGCATGTCACACCCCAGCATATTCACACACGTACACATACAAGCCAATCTCTGTCAGACGCATCTGATACGACACATCGACAGGCACAGTCTCCTCTCACCCACAGATTCTTTGACTCTCTGACCCAAGGCTGACCTGCTGCCCTTTGTTGTCTGTTTCTGTGTGTGTGTGGGAGCAACAGTATTCAGAACAGTGTGTGTCACACCTTCCTCTGCCAACACAATGCTTTGAGTTGTAATGTATATTTTAAGCTGTGTTGGCCCTCGCAGCACGTCAGGCCTCAGCAGCCATCAGACATTCTTACTGCAGAAGCACATTTACATATCAAGGGACCCTGCTCAGCCCAATCTAGCTGGAGCGAGTGCTGCTCCCCCTCTGTTCCGTTATCGCTCTCTCCATATGCTTCATGTGTTAGTCTGGCTTTTCATACACACACCAGCCATTTGTTCTAATCCTCTTTTGTTAAAAGCCTCTTTGTCTTTCCTTTTGTGCTCATTATTCATTCCTTCTCTGATTGCTGTAAAATATAGAGAGGTGACAAAGCAAAGAGCTGCACACATGGTCTCCTGGATAAGCAGAAACTTAAATGTGCTTAATGAGCGATTGAATGTGGCGACTTCACAGCCCTCCTGTACAGCAGCTGGGCAGAAGTAGTTTATATCAGAAACTCATTTCAGTAGTCCCACACTGAGTTTGTGTCACTCCCATTGTGTGTTATCAAGATACGTGTGTGGTGTTTGTTTCTCATGGTGTTATGTTGTTTGTTTTCCATTGCTGCTGAAACACTGAAATTTCCCCATTGAGGGATCAATAAAGCTCCTACCTACCTTATAGGCATCATATGATGCCGCCATTGTGTGTTGCCTTTTACTCTACTCATGGACTGATTATGACAGCAAAGGCCCCTGGGCACAGACCCCCACCTTCCTACATAGAAGCAAAACCCAAGCTTTAAAGACAGTTTCTTTAAAGATGTTTTGCATCTCTTTTTGTTGTTCAGTGTGTCTTTGCTAACATTTCGCATCTCATTTGTGTTTTGTGTGTATTTCTGGCATATAATGCAGATGAGCTCCAGGGGCCTACTTAGCCCTGGGGTCCCTGGGCCTGTGCCTTATACATCTGTGACTTGATCACTACCACTCCCTCTTTCCTCAGCTCCTCACTGCATCTGCCCTAGGTTTTGTCATCCATTTCCATCCGGTCTGTCTAAATCTGTTCATCTTCTATCATTCCTCACTCCCAAGCCTCCTTCTGCGTCTCTCTTTTTATGTGTCAGCTCTGCCTCCATGTCGGTTGTGTCTCTGCTCCTCCTCTCACTCTCATCCCTCGTTCTCATCATTCCATTTCTGATCTTCCTGCCCACATTTGAGCTTCTATCCCATACTTTCTTCTGTTGTTCCTTTTGTGTCCTACTATTTCCCAGTTTCCTACATGTTACACCTTGTCAGCAGCTTGTACATTCAAACCACAGGTAACATACCAGTGATGCATTCTCCTTAGCACATTTGTCTCTGTTCCAGTTCACCTCTTTCTCTCTGTCTCTGCAGGTGTGGATGTCTTGAGTATGGATGGAGGACATCACTTACTTTAAGGCAGGACACATGACAGGAAGTGTGTTCTCTACAAGCTCCCTGGTGGCAGCAGACTGTGGGGGGTGAGTCTCAACACACTCTGCAGTAAAAAGCCAACTCTCTGTATAATACCAGCCACCCATCAACTACTGGTAAGTCACTACTAAAGGTAAAACTTATTTTTCCACAAAGTAAATGTTCCATCTCTCCCTGTAAACTGCAGCAAAGCATACTATAACATTTACCTGTAACTGTTACCTGGGAGACCCTTACTAGTTGCTTTTCAGTACCTGTT
>NW_018128318.1:0-5391 GCF_001952655.1 Monopterus albus
TTAAAAATCTCTTTTTCAAGAGCATCTATTAGGTTTTACTGTTTAGTTTATCCTTGTTACTTGAATTCAGTTTTCATATTCTATTCTGTGTTTATTCTACTTTTATTCTATTTGTTTCTTAAATGCTATGGGCATTCAATATTGGGTGAGAAAAACAGTATTTTGATTTTTCTGTATGTTCTGCACATATAGTGAATTGACAATAAAAATCTTTCATCTTTTAGCTGCGATGCTGCACACGGGTAGAACCAACTTCCTGATCTTAAATGTGTCCAAACTCCAGCCACTTTCTGGTCTACTATGATCTTTGTCTATTTGTATTTGACTTTCATTTGAATGTGTTATTTTATTTAATAGATTTGTATCATTTTATCTTTAGAATATTCTGGTGTTTAATGCTTAATATTGTGAATGCTTCTCTTTGTTGATATAAAGCCTTATGAATTCCCACTTTGTTTGTTTGAAATTTGCCATATAACAAAATGTTTTGCCTAGTATGTACAATATGTAGCAAAATGGGTTTTAAGTGTAAAGAGTCAAAGCACATTAGTGCTGCAGGAAGTCACTGAATGCATATGAATGCAGAAAAATTCCAAAACACTTTGGCTTACTGGTTTAAGGTCTTATTTCTTCATTTTTCAGTTTTGATTTCTGACAAGAGTTTATTAGAGCAACACAGTCTAGTTTTTCTCATTTCCATGTGTCACATTTTCATACAAATGAAATGTGTAATGGTTGGGAAGACATTAAATCAATCATTTAAAAAATATTCCTTGATTACGCTTCCAGTTGATAAAATTTTAATAGACTGGCCACCCTATCAAAACTTAATAGTCGTGGCAACTGTGGTTTCGTGGATAGAGCAGTTGTCTCCCACCCGGAGGGCTGGCGGTTTGAATCTCGGTGCCTGCAGTCCACATGTCAAAGTGTCCTTGGGCAAGACACTGAACCCTCAAGTTTCCCCTGATGGTTTGAGCCATCGGTTGAGTTGGCACCGCAGATGGCTGCCTCTGTTCTGTCCCGGAAACTAATTCCTTGTGTGTAACATAGTTGGCAAATAAAGGTGATTATGGAAATTTGTTTCCCTGTTGTCAGGTTATTGTGGGGATTCTTATATGCTGTATCAATGAGCAGGACAACTTCATGCAAAGACTGGATGTTTTGCATCCGTGTGAAGCATCGGTCTGTCAGTTGATCTGTCCACCACTTTGGTCCAGGCTCTAATGTCTCAACTTTCCTCTAATGCATCACTAGGTTTATTTGTGGCTTCAAGGGACCAACTACTCAGCGGATTGTCGGCAGATATGGTGCAGACAGTATGATTTGAATTAATTTTGATCAGAACAGCCCAAAAGTCCTTTCTGAAAAGAAAATTAGCTGTAGCTGTAGAGGAGAGTCATAGCTGCTGTCATGGCTTTCCCAATTTCCTCTGCTGCCTCTGCAGGGAGACTGCCAGCTCGGCGTGCTCTGCGCCGAGGCAGGCCCCAACAAAGGGGGCGTGGGTTGTTGTATATGATGAAGCCTGTATTGCAGCCTGGGCGCACGGTGATGGCAGTGTGGTGCTAGAGTCAGGTGTTTGATGATCTTTGCTCTTTAAACTGCTGAAGAAAAAGAGGGAGTCAAACTCAGGTGGCATTGGCATTTATGCTACCACAGTGGACCTGAGTGGAGACAGCCCAGTGCAGGGTGGGAAAGAAATCTATTCAGGACCGCGCATGTCAATAAACCAGATAGTGACAGCTCTTAGAGGAAATAGAACAACACTAGAACCCCCCCATTACATCCTGGATTTTGTACCAGCATGGTTCCAGTCCAGAACTGCATGGGCATTCTGATATTATGAAACCCAGGATGTAGACTACAGACATGAAAAATTGAATTTAGCATAAAAAAAACATACAGTACAAAGATGTGGGGATGTTAGAGCACAAGAGACAACTCAAAATTGGTGACTGACTGTCTACACTTTGATTTCTATGCTATAGACAGACCTGTGGAAATGCCCAGACATGTCCTACCTGATGAAGAGGCGTGCCTCACCCACAATTCCACAGCACCGTCATCCACATTTACCAAAGCCTGACTGTACATACAGTGTGTAACTGTCAGACATGTGCAAAGCCACTGGGGCCAATAGCAGCGCACACACCAGTTCACCTGATCTGGGCACCTCTCTTCACTCAACCAAATTCCAGAGGTGACACCTGGGAATCAAAACAGGCCATTCAGGACTTCATCAACAGAGTTAGGACAAAAGTATTCATTCATTCATTATATTTTCAGTTTAAGAAGTGATGCTGGTCCTACGGAGATGACACATATTTGCTCTGAACCGATTAAGTTCTAATAATTTCTTACACATATGAAATGAATTTCAAATCATTTTCCAGCAATTCTGTGAACTTTTTTAAAATAAGATTTTACTGCATCACAGATGGGGGATTTGGGGGTTTAGTGGATGATACCTCTGACTCTGTAGCTTATTTGTTTTGTTGAAAGAAGACACAGCAGAGCCTGTGAAAACCACTGCCACACCATCCGCCCTGAACACCAGATCTTATAAAACTCAAATGGATCAGACACTTGGAGTGTGAAGCTCAATTCTACTTCGGCCATCTTTGGAGAGTTTATGGTAATTTACGCACAAATCTACGCTGGTAAAACCCGCCAGTGGGTTGTGTTGTGTTGTTCCTGTCAGCATTTCTGATGTGGCGCATCTCAACTGCGTCAAGAAAAATATTGTTAGATGGCTCAGATAGGAAGTTAAGATATTCGGTTTTCAAAATAAAAGACATTTGCCACTCAGGTGTTGCGCCACCCATCCATCTCTCGTTCCCGCTGATTCCCTCTCACAATCACGGGATGCTTCGGCCAGTATATAGCCTATGGATAATTCCAACAACAACAACCAGACCCCCACCAACACCATCACCAATAACAACAATAATAATAGTCTTTATGAAGGTACTTTAATTCAAAGACTTGCAAAGTTATTTACACGTAACATAAAACAATTCAGCACAATAAGATTAAATAAAAGCCAGACACTATAATTAGACAAACAAATAGATAGATAGATAGAAAGAGAGAGAGAGAGAGAGAGAGAGAGAGAGAGAGAGAGAAAGAAAGACTTTATTGGGCCAAGGGAAATTCAGGTATCTAGTAACAACAGCAACAATGCCAAAATCACAGCACACCAAAATAAAAAAAATATATAAAAAGTGTAAGACTATAATACAAAAAGGTACAAGTATAAAAAATTATAAATATATGCATTTCTGTCAGGTAATCCAGATCTAAATCCCATAGATTACCTGTGGACAGTTCTACAGTTCTACAGAGGAATCATCGAGTCTATTCTCTGCACCTCCATCACTGTCTGGTTTGGCTCAGCAACCAAACAGGACAAGTACAGACTTCAGCAGACAGTCAGGACTGTAGAAAAGGTCATTGGTGTGAGCCTGCCCTCCACCTGTACACCTCACAGGTCAAAAGGAGGGTGGAGAGAATCACTGCAGACCCCTCACACCCTGGATACAATCTGTTTGAACTCCTCCCCTCTGGACGGCCTTACAGGTCACTGTGCACTAAGACAACCAGGCACAGGGACAGTTTTTTCCCCCAGGCTGTCACTCTGATGAACACTTAACCCACGACAGTATGACTGGACAATAACCCTCAGTGCAATACCTGTAAATATATACATTGTACAGATTATACAGACTCATACAGGTCTCTAGTTCTTAAGTACTCTGTTTTTATCCCTAATTATCTCATTTCAAAGAACATTCCTTTGTTGTCTGCATTGTTTACTGTCTGTTTATACTGCTTTTTCTGTATTGTTTGCACTGTTTGTTGCTGTCAATGTTGCTGGTAATACTGCTTATTTTGTTATATTACACAGCCTTATGCTGGTTTACTGTTTGCACATTGAGAGTCGATGCACCAAAGTCAAATTCCTCCTATGTCTGTCACACCTGGCCAATAAAGCTGATTCTGATTCTGAGAGATCTCAAAACAGCCTTTGGGAGAAGGAACCCTTCAAATCTGAGGCAGCTGGCAAAAGAAGAGTGATCCAAAATTCCAGCAGAGAGGTGGAACTGATGGTTACAGGAAGTGATTGGTTTCAGTTATTTTATCCAAAGGGTGGGCTACCGAATATTAAGTTGAGGGTGTCAATAATTCTGTCCAGTCCATGTTTGGAGTTCTGTGTGGAATGGATCAGATTTGGCCTTTTGTGTTGTTCCAATGCAAACAAAAGAAATAAATACGAAAATACCAAAGAATTTGTGACTGCAACAGTTTTCGAGAGAAGTGGTGTGTTATCCTGTGTTAGAATGGCGACCTGTCCAGGGTGTGCCCTGCCTCTCGCCCAGTGCCGGCTCCAGCACCCCCACGACCCTGTTCAGGAATAAGCGGTATAGATATGGATGGATGATGGCTATATGGGGGGTGTAGCAGACAAAAAAAGTTCGCAAACCTTAGGCCTTTACTTCAAAACCAGCGACCGGAAATCCAGTCTGTGTGTGTGCTGCCTGACTTGATGGCGGTGCGCATCCCACCGACCGGGAATACCGATTTGTGAGCATTTCGGCCTTTTCTCCTGCTGCACCGTAAAATGTTTTCCTGCGAGCTGCTGCAAAGCGGTCCGGGTTGCACTGGCGTGGCGGGGTTGAAGTGAACGATTATATCGGCCAGTAGGCTATTATGACAAACGGAGATGACACACATCCAGAAAGAGCCCTGTTTGTTTTGTATGGCGAAATGAGGCAGGGGGTGGAGAGTCGCCACAGAGACGCTGGGCTTCGGCCAAACATCACCGCATTTTAGCACTTATTCAATGCTCGGGATTTACTTTGCATTGCATTTGCTGCATTGTTGAGCGGGCATTTTTTTTTTAGCAGAGTGCATTGTGGATATGCAGCTTGTTTGAGGACACCCCCCTCCAGATATCCATTGCTGCCATGATAGGCAGAGGTCTCCTCTCGAGCACGGCGCGTCCGGTTGAAGAAGACGCAGATTGATTTGGGACAGTGGGTCGCATCTGCAGATGTTATTCTGTCTGTGGAGCCTGTAAATATCCGCGCAAACACACCGTGATTCTTACTCAGGGAAAGGGGAGAAAGAAAACATGTCTTCTCGATCTGCATTACCATCTGGAAACGACAGGAGTACTGGAGACCATGTAAGTGTAATTACAGCCTATAGCCTGTGTTTGTGTCCATGCAAAGATAAACCTGCATCCCTAAACAAAGATCTCCTTACAAATGTGGCCTCTGGCATTCACTGGGTTTGTTCACAGTGCAGACGGAGTTCATAGATGGTGCTGTTTTCCCTCATGAGGTGATAGGAGATGGATATTTTAGCAGAACAGGCTCTTTGAAAACGGGC
>NW_018128318.1:5426-12030 GCF_001952655.1 Monopterus albus
CCGGAATGAGTCCATCTGCATACGATAACACTCAACAGATATGCGCAGAAAGCCTGAAAACCAGCCGTCACCTCTTATTATAAGGCTGTGAGGTAGTGATGTCACATTATACACCTTGCTGCTTTTGCTGCTGCTCTCTCTCTCTCTCTCTCTCTCTCTCTCTCTCTGTGCGTACGTGTGTCTCTCTAGAAATCAGATAGGTGATTGGGACGGGAGCACAGAAGGCCAAAATAAATGTACAGAAAATATCTGGGTTGGTCATCTGAAGCAAGGGGATTAGTGGGTAAAATGATTTGCAGTCAATTGCTGCGGAACCTAAGCGCCCAACCCCGGAGCCACTGTGTGTCAGACACACACATTCAGTACAGTGGAAAACAGTAGCCTCCTGCAGAAAAGAAAGAACCTAAGGGAATTTATTCACATGAGACAGACAGAACAGCAGGCTCTATCTATCTATCTATCTATCTATCTATCTATCTATCTATCTATCTATCTATACTGCTTATTAAAGTAGGCCTATATCAAAATGGCTAATTGGCATTGTCATTTGTCCGCCTTAAACACTTCTTGAAAGATTCCCCACCATCTGTTTGTTAGCAGAGCATTCAGCACAGAGGGATGGTTAAGCTCATAGATGTGTGTGCGTGTGTAACTGGATGTACATAAGTGTGTGAGTTTCTGAGGAGCGTAATTGATTGTGAATGCAGATCCGTTTGTTCCATGACAGTGGATCTCGATCCGCTGTCATCAGTCTACAATTAAGCAATGATGAACAAAGAGTGAATTGACAGGGTGAAATGTTGGGTTGCCATATTGGCACAGGTGAGGCTTGGCTTGATGTGTGCCCAACAGTCGGTGGATTAATGTACTCTGCTGCACGCTGCGAAAGCCTTCAGTACTGTTGGCTAGGGTTCTGTGTGTAGCATAGACCATAGAAAGAGGATTCAAACTGGCTCTAGGTGGGGCAGGAGAACAGGAAAGAAGCATGGAAAGGAGGGAGTGTCTGAAGGTGGGACTTAAGGCTGGGTTGGATGTGTTTGTATGTGTATGTGAAGCTGAGAGCAAGATGACATGCTGCGGGGATGGAAGAGCCAGTCCCATGGTCTGGGACTGGCCAGGGACCACTGTGCCATCATCTGCTCCCTTTTTACTCTCTTCCTATGTCCCTGTGGTTCAGTGGGTAAAGCAGTCGTCTCCCAATCGGAGGGCTGGCGGTTTGAATCACGGTGCCTGCAGTCCACATGTCAAAGTGTCTTTGGGCAAGACACTGAACCCTCAAGTTGCCCCCGATGGTCAGAGCCATCGGTTGAGTTGGCGCCACAGATGGCTGCCTCGGTTCTGTACCGGAAACAAATTCCTTGTGTGTAACATAGTTGGCCAATAAAGTGTTTATCCTTATCCTTTCTCTTCTACTTACCCTTTCCCTGAGTGCTTCCTTTCTCTGTCCTAGTATTGTCTTTTCTTGTCCTCCCTCTATTCTCTTTGCTGCTCTGTGTCTTTCCTTCTGACAAGAAGCCACTCCAGACTGTAATACATCAAGCTTTGTTTGTGTAAATGCACACTGTTGTCCTCCCTTTCTCTTCTGCTCTGCTTCCTGGCTGAAATTATCTGTGACTCAAGCTTTGGACTGTACAGCAATGCTCTGAAGCACTGGGCTTCAGAATCAAGCAGCATCAGGCGGTAACATGGAACAGCAGCAGTACTGCCAACTGTTTACAGGGCTGTGAAACCTTCAGGACTGCCTGACATTGAAAATATTACCTATATACTACAGCAAGGCATCTTCCAGCTTTCAAACAGTAGACCTCTAAAGAAGACAATGCTGTACCCAAAATGAAAACACTGTGTTCCGGCATTAATGTGCTGGACAACAGCTGTTAACCCAGAACTTAGGGGCAAGTATTCACTCCTTTTAGTATGTCTGAAACAAACATCTGCTGGGATGAGTTTGGTGATGTGGCACAGACATGTCATTTTCTCAGTCTACACATAAACTATATATTAAGCTGGGCTGCTTATTGTAACCTTATTTACCTGTGTAGTTTATGTCAGAGATATAAACTCCTCTGTGAAGGCAATGGCTGCTCAGTGACTTCCACAGACATAGCAGACTCTGACTGAAGTGTGAGTGATGACATGGTGTGACAGGGAGTTCCCTGGATCTGTGCTTTTCAACAGTCTGCTCTCTTTAACCCCCTTCCCCTCATCTTCTTCCAGCATGTGTCACTGGGGGCTAGCCGCTCAGACAAGGCCACCAGCCAGTCCAGCCGCTCGCCGGGCGCCCGGGGCAGGGACTCCCTGATGAGCAGCCACACATCGGCAACTACCGTCTGCTCAAGACCATTGGCAAGGGAAACTTTGCCAAGGTCAAGCTGGCCCGCCACATCCTGACGGGCAGGGAGGTAAGACAAGGGGCGATTAGGGTGGAAGGAGGGAATGCAGACATAGATGGGTGGATGATGGATGAATGACAGAAACTGCTGTTTGTAAGGTGAGGATTTTTAAAGAAACATCTTTTGATGTTACCTTATAATTTGAGTTCCTTCTGATACAGATTCTCTGTTCAACAGTTTTCTGAGTCAAATAACATTATTGTTGTGGACTGACTTATTTTCTGTTAAGACATCTAAGGGACAAGAGAAATAATTTCAACCCATTGTTCAGTTACTTTAAGAGTGACAGGATTTAAACAGTGAATACTAAATGATTGCATAAATTGGTACCGCCTTTTAATAAATAACCCTTTGTAACAAATTGCTTTATTAATGTTTAATAAGTCATTTAATAAAGCTTTATAGATCAGTTCTAAGCCATTAAGAACAACTTTTATAAAGCTGTAAAAAAACTGCCTCTGACTGACTGGACTGTATGGCCACTTACCTTCTTAAAAGATTACCAAACCATAACTGCATTATCGCCTGATAGAAAGGATAAACCTTTAGCAGAAAGACAAACCTAACCCGGCAACCATAAATACAGACCGGTGACAACTCAAAGAAGAACCTGATTAAACAAGTGGTCTCTGTGATGGTGACAGTGGCCCCACCCACAGGGCACGAGGGGCCACTGAATGTGATGAGTATGAAAATGATGTGATTCATATACTGTGGCCTTCACAGTCACCAGATCCCAGCCCAGTTGAACAACTATGGGAGATGTAGGAGTGACGTGTTAGACAGGGTCTCCACCTCCACCATCAAAACAACACATGAAGGAATGTCTTTTGGAAGGATGGTGTTCATCCTCCAGTAGAGTTCAGAGACTTGGAGAAGCTGACATCACATGGTGGTCCAACACCTTATGTTGGTTCTTCCTGTAATTTTTTTTATTTGTCTGTATGTTATTGTAAATTCCTTATATCTGATCTATAAAGCAGTCATAAATTATTTATTAGTTAAAAAGTGATTTGTTTCAACTTAGAAGCCCTTCATGAACAGTGACTTGAAGCAGGTATCATTTGTATTGGCGCGAGCTGGGACTGGTATACACTCTAATGCAGTCGATAGTAGTCTTAATTACTTTAATGATTTGCAGCCACATCCTTATGATGCCTAACACACTTTGAAAACCAATGCTTTAGTTTTTTCCAAAATTGGCAGTAAACCATTCTTATAGCCTGGGTTAGATATGCCAGAACAAGTCAGCAGGGATTAGACTGCTCAGACTGACTTTACTGTAGCCTCAGTCCACATTTACCTGCTTTAGTTAACAATCTGATACTCTTCTGGGAATTATATTTGTTTATCAGCATGATTATACGCAAATAAAAATGCTGATACCTTTACTTTTCCTCATCAGTTTCTTGTTGTCTATTACAGGTTGCAATAAAAATAATTGACAAAACTCAGTTGAACCCAACCAGCCTACAAAAGGTGAGTTTTCCCTCTTTGTGCTGCTGATGGATTATTTATTGAGGAATATATGCATCATGTCTTCAGGTTCAAAGTGAAACATGCTACATGGTCTTGTACTGTCTGCCTTCATAACCAGCATCAAAGCATCAAACATGTGGAGGATGTGGTCACGTTGATGTAATTCAACAAAATGTTGAGGTTGGGGACTTGGGGAGGTTTCAGGTTTTTCCTCTGCTGTTTCCCCTTCAGCTGATAGGGAGAGGGCTCGTGGGATGTGATGCTCGTTGACAGGTGCTAGTGGGCTGGATGTGAATGAGAGGGGACCTCTGCTGTAGAGATAATGTCTCGTCTCTCTCTGTTCTAATCGCTGGCCTGAGGGGGGGGGTGACTCATCTTGGGAACCATGGTCACTCACCTTTTTTGTATTTGTGTTCTTAAATTCCAGTCCTTTTATAGCTGCTGTTGTATGTTCATGATTCCCAGTTTGGTGACTATTTCACTGTAAGAGCTGTCTTTAGAAAAGCTTAGGTGTGTCACACGGAAGATGTTTTTTTTTCCTGCTGCTCAGCATTTTGAGTGTTGAGCCTGAGCGGTGGTCACTCGAGATTAGTTGAACATGAAGGTCAGGGGCAGGTAGAGCAGTGGACACTATGGTTGTTTCATTAGCTGTCAAGGACAACGTCAGTGTGGTACAGATAACTTGACTCAGATTCGTCAGCTGCAGTCAGAGACATGGACAGGAATCTGGACAGGTAGAAACATAAAGCCCAGTTGATCACGTCAACATACTACCTGTATATCTCCATCTGGTCTCCCCACCATATCAATCAAAAGCTTCCCTCTAACATGTGCCTCATGCAGCTGGATCACACACAGTCAGGTGAAGAACAATGTTGTGCTGAGGGAATAAATGTGAATAAACCTTGGAGAGGCAAAGAATGCAGACATCCATTCAGTCAGCTGCTTATATACACATAAAGGCCAAAGTGTCTCCCTCATTTAACTGTAAGTCTGTCTCGACCTCTCTCTGACTCAATAGTTCTACCCTCCAGTCTGCCTGGGCTCCTCTGCCCGTGGGCAAGAGGTGAACAAACCACAAGGATCAAATCACGAGTGGGTTACATTTGCAAGAAAATGGAGCTGTTTGCAATTTCCTGGTTTTCTGCACTACTTGGTCAGGAAATGTGATCTGATCTTCACCAAAGTCACAAATAACAACAAACAATATTTCTGCTGATAACACAGAAACAGTCATGATCTTTAATGTCTTTATTGAACACACCCATTAAACATACAAAGTAATGGTGGAAAAAGTAATGGCAACAGTGCTTTAATAAGTGGTTGAGCCACCTTTGGCAGCAACAACCTCAAGCCAGCACTTCCTGTAGCTGTGGATTAGACCTGCACAATGTTCAGGAGGAATTTTGGACCATTCTGGGCTCTGACTGGGCCGCTCCAAAAGAGAGATTTTGTGTCTCCGAAGCAGTTCTGTAGTAGATTTACTTCATTTTTTAGGGTCATTGTGCTGCTGCATCACCCAACTTGTTCTGAGCTTCATCTTGCAGGCAGCCACCCTGACATTATCTAGTAGGATAGCTGGATAAACTTGGAAATTCATTTTCCCTTCACAATGGGTAGTGGTCCAGGTCCAGAGGCAGCAAATCAGCCCCACATCATGATGCTCCCTCCACTGTACTTCACTGTTGGGATGATGTTTTCATGTTGGTACGCAGTTCTCTTTTTACATCATACGTAGCGCTGTATGTTCTTCCCAGGTTTTGTTTCATCTGTCCACAGTACATTTTAACAGTAAGTGTTGTGGAGTGTCAAGGTGGTCTTTGGTAAACCTCAGGGATGCTACAGTGTTTTTGGAGAGCAGTGGCTTCCTCTGGGGTGTTTTGCCATGGATACCATGCCTGTTCAATGTTTTGCAAATGGCTGACTCATGAACTCAGAAGTTAACCAACTCCAATGGCTCCTTCTGGTCTTTAGCTGTTACTCTAGTGACCTGTGTTGTGCCTTTGGAGTGATCTTGGCTGGGCGCCCGCTTCTATGGAGAGTAACCACAGAACCAAATCATCTCCATTTGTAGACAGCATGTCTAACTGTGGACTGATCACTATCTGAAGTCTTTGAGATGAATCTGTAACCCTTACCAGCTACATGCAAATCAACAACTCTTGATCGTTTTTTGCAAGGCATGGCTGACATCAGCTGATGCTGCTTGTGAATAGCACACGACATTGAGTGTTTTTTTTTTTTTTTTAAGTCAAGATAAACCACATCTCCATTCTCTTTTGATCGACTGGACTCCGGGCTTACTAACACCTGTGACTTTGGTGAAGATCAGATCATATTTCATGACCAATTTATGAAGAAAACCAGGAAATTGCAAACCGTGCCATGACTTTTTCTTGCGACTGTATGATTTTGTTGTATGTATGTGGATGTCTGTACGTCCTGCCATATACAGTAAAAACACTAGATTCCTTCACATGAGGTGATTTTAATTTGATTTGATTTGATTTATTCTTTCAAGCATGTAAAGACAGTTATGTCAACACACATAATTTTACACATATCCATCAAATGCTAATCCAATATCAATTTGCTTATACCTAGTACATGCTTGAATGGAGTAGGAAGAAGTCAGACTTATCTAGTCCTACCCCATGACATCATCTTACCATCATTGGTTTGCAAGCAGTATCTCTACATAAATAATTCTCTTCTATATTATACTAAAAAAA
>NW_018128318.1:16918-30584 GCF_001952655.1 Monopterus albus
AGTTGCACAAAACCTTTGAAGTTATCTTGTTGTTGGCTCAACAGTGCGGTGTAGATCTGCTTCTGCTGACTCAACATCTATGTTACTTGCACCGCTGAAATATAATCCTCTTCTGCTTCAACATCCTCGTTCGCTTCTGATTTATTAGCTCTTTTCCCTCTTGGAGGCATTTTAATAGTTGTAGAATTTGTTCAAAGACTTGAAAATGTAGAAGATGTGAAAAATCGTAGAACAGACAAGAGGAGCAGTAAAGACGTCTGCTCTCGCTTGCAACCCAGAAATTGCAAGCGAGAGCAATTGTCTAGGTGAAATCTAGACTGAAAGTAGTGGGGGCATTGCTAGGGTTTCTGGGCCCTGTGAAAGCATATTGCTAAGGTCTCCCCTAAGATATCTATTACATCCTACTAGAAGTTTTCTGCGTCCCTATTAACATTGTATTTTTCTCTTTACTTCTAACAGCACTGTCCAGGAAGATTTACCTTGAATAAATAGCAACTAAAGAAAATAGCTCTTTTGATAATACTGTATTTAGTTTTTTCATTTGTATTCTTATGTATTTTGCATGTACTGATAACAGTGACCTTGAGTTGTTACAGTATTATCAAGGCTTTAGTACAAATATGCAAATGATCATTGCTTTCTTTTTACCATGGTCATCCATTGCCCTTTTGGTCACTGTCTTTTTATAATCCTGATACTCTGGCTCATCATATTGCTGGTGCTTACTGTATATCATAGCAGAAATGGATTTAATTTACCTTAACCAGCTAGAATATTAGACACTTTGCAGGAACTGTGATCCCAACTTGTATGTTATCCCATCTTCCTGCCTCGTGCTTTTCTTGGACTGGACTGGCTGCTGTAAGAGATGGTAGTGCCACATTTAGGACAGGACTGAGGAGAGAGACGAAAGACAGAGAATGCTGGTGAATACACATGGCTGGTAATAATAGTGGGCTTCTTTACACGCCCCTGGGTTAGAGAAAATCCTTACTGTAGACATGAAAGAGTCCATATTAGCATAATCTGGATGGTGATGTACGTAGAGGATAGAGGGAAAGGGGGAGGTACTGTATATTGTACAGGTGTGGGTAAAGGAGGGGAGGGAATTCACTGATAAATATTCAAACCTCAGTATCTGTGAAAGATTTATTTTAAGAGGAAATAGCAGATCTCAAGAGACATTTATATTGGTTCCTGCGGCATTGTAGGACACCTGAAAAATACATTTTGCCACATAACACATATGAGCTGAAACTTACATTTTAAAATAATTTGTTTCCATCTTCTATATTTTTCATTCAAGCCAGAAACCCGATTGCCATAGTGCATGCGTGTCGGCTTTATCATGGGTTTGCCGTTTGTCTTCATTCACAGTGACCAGGGTCAGACATGTTGTTGGGGGATTATTTATCGTTTTCACGTCTCGGCCCTGCCATAATAAGCAGGCAATCAATGGAGCACCAGGGTGATGACATGCTTCGGCACTACGTATCCCAAGATTCCCTCTAGCACAGCTGGAAAAGCTGGGAAAGAGCCCAGTCTTAATACCTGGGTTGTTATGGCAACAGTGACGTTGGGGCACTGCTAGAGGAGAAGACTGCCAGAGGAACTGAATGAAGGAGGGGGAATGGAGAGAGACACACTGGAAAATAGGAGAGGGGGAGGATTGAGAAAAGAGGATAGAAAAGCTTATCGTGCCATCTTTTTTTTTCCAGTTGAAGTTGACAGTATGGAGGAGAATCGCTGGTTTTCAGTGATGGCCTTTTAGTGAGCAACTGTGCTGTTACATACATGAAATCAGGGGAGCTGGCTCAAATTTAATCCCCTGCTCTGACAAAGTGTAAAAATACAGTGTACCCCCCAGAGTAGACATATCACATGCAGTGAGAAGTGCTCAGACAGACCAGAAGTTGGTCTGGTTTTGGTTGGAGCTTCATCACAATTGTATATGGGGCATTTGTTGTTGTTTTTAATGATGAGGAGGTGCGTTGATTATTGTCACCTTTGCAAATTCTTGTTTGGATGTATATCAGACACAGAAAGTGATATTGTTATTTTTTTGGGACAAGAGCGTGCATTTCTCTGTCCGTCCTGGTCCGCCTTCAATTTTATTTCTGCAAAAGAATTGATTGCACATTAGTGTGCTATAGGATTGTCATGATAAGAATGTTATGTCACTGCTTAACAAGCGGATTGTTGTTTATTTCACTCATTCTTTTTGCCAAAACCTGGTGCCTACATTTATCCATAAGGCAACATGACCACCAGCAGTTCAGTTAGAGATTCAAGTCTGTTATGCTAATAGCAGCTAATGTAGCCTTGAGTATCTAGCAGCTTAAGACTTAAGGCTACATTAGCTGCCCGCCGCAGAGGATGGACTTTTTACATTTTCAGATTCAGCTGACACTGACTCAAGTGACATCACTTGAGTCAGTTTATCAGACATTTTTCTGCTTGCTCCTGCGCCATAGATGAACTTTTTTCACATATGCATTAGTGCTTCCCAAGACTTGTAAAACAGGCTTTGATGTGTAAAATTGATGGAGTTCTCCTTTACTATGCTAATAACTATTTTTAAAATATACAAATCTTCCATGTTAATCTTCGTATTGAACTCCTAAAACCGTGCCATTGCTAATATATGTCAGTAGTAGCAGAATGTAGTAATAGAAGAGATGTATGGTTTTAAAGGACTAAATAATCAAGTCATCTCATGTTTGACACCACAGTCAAGAGTTGCATACGTAGATGCCAGATTCTGCACCGCAGTTGCACTGCACATTCACATGAATTCAACAATCAACATTAGTGAGCTGAAATAAATTTCTAACAAATTTAAAGGCTTGATCTGCTCAGTGACTATAAAGACAATAAGAAAGGCATCAAATCCTGTGAACTCATTTCAGTTAACTGTGTTGGCCGCATTGGTCTTTGGCTTCCCATTTTAAGTGATTTTGGTGATGATCCACATGTGAAATTTCCATGAGCAGTGCTTTTGTTTTTTTAAGCAGAACAGTGAAAATCATTGTCTTCAGTGTGAATCAAAATCCAAAAATTCCAAATTTAATGACTATAAAACATTACAACTTTTGTGATATGGATGAAAATAAATATTTATTTAGGTCTAATATTGTCATGACATTAAAATTCTGTTTCTTCTTCCCAGCTCTTTCGGGAGGTGCGAATAATGAAAGGATTAAATCACCCTAACATAGGTAAGACATGTACATCATTTGCAACTAACTTTTTGTTTGTGAGATTTGCTTCCATGTGTGAGCAGATGGAAGTATAATAAGCTTTATAGTATTCACTGACTGAACCAAACAACTGACATCTCAGGTTTCATACAGAGGTCACAAAGTTGCATTTGTACAGTCAAAATGTGATATGGATGAAACTCCCAACAGCATTAATAGCAGGTTCCTTGCTTTTAAGACAGACTGTGTTGTTATTTATAATATGAGCAGGATGTGTTTACATACATATTTGATTGTAATCTGATTCTGTTTTGGGCTATAGTGCAGCTGTTCGAGGTGATTGAGACGGATAAGACCCTTTACCTTATCATGGAGTATGCCAGTGGAGGTGGGTACAGCAGCCGTCATGTCCATGTCCAAATGCTGTGATTGCAAATTATGGCAAGAGTTGTAGATTTGGAACTGCACTATGTACATTGCGCTCCAGCAGGAAATTGGTCAGTGCAGGATTGATATTTGGATCATTATCCATTTTAGTTCCTCCATTTGGATGCATGGTGAAACATAGTGGCTGAGGGTTAAATTACAATAACACTGATTCACTTGAGGTTTTCTCCCTTCCATATGGAGAACAACTTAAAGAAACAGTTTTGACTTTTTGGCAAAACAATCATATGCTTTCTTGCCTAGAGTAAGATGATAAAATGACATGACTGTCGTATCTACAAATATAAAAGGAGAGCCAGGAGATGCTATCTTAGTTTAAAAAAGGCTGGAAGCAGGGGGAAACAGCTAGCCTAGCTATACAATTATTCGTTGTTTCTCCATTTTAACTTTATGTATATTTTTAAATTTGTGTATACTGGTTGTTATACTGTATAAGAAAAAAACAATTATTCTGATGATATGGCCACCACATACAATATTTCTTTTTTAAAATAAATACAATTTTTATTATTATGTTTTCAAATTGAAACTTTATTTTACCATGTTAAGTCCCACAGTGCATGGTGACCATCGACAGTGATTCAAATCTGTTATGCTAGTAGCAATTAATGTAGCCCTGGGCCTCTAGATGAGAAATGAGGAGTAGGCTTTTTAAACCTTTAGTTTTCAGATTCAGCTGATGCTGACTCAAGTGACATCACTTGAGACTGTTTATCAGACTTTTTGCTGTTTGCACTGGGGTCATATTGTAACTTTTTTTTTTACATACTATGCATTAGTGCTCCCCAATACCTGTAAATACGCTTTGACATGTAAAATTGGTATTCTCCTTTACTATGTTAATAACTATGTTTAAAGTATACTCATTTTCCAAAAAGGTTAAAATGCCACATCAAGAGTCTTTGTCCAAAGGTTAAAAATCACTGTCACTGCTACTGCACCACGAAACCTGTCATTTTCACAGTTATGGATCAATACAGATTATAACATAGCAATATAACATGTTCATTAATAAGGTTTAGAAGTTTGTAGAGGTGTTTTTTAAACCTTGGACTGAGCCAGGCCAGCTGTTTCTCCTTGCTTTATGCTAAGATAAGCTTACAGTATGCTGGCAGAGGCTTATTTAAGGAACTCAGTTTGAGAATGGTGGCAGTCTTCTCACCTAACCCTTGGCAAGACTACAACTCCAGCATATTTGTCCAGTGTTTCAAGTAGTTCTTTAGGGCCACACCTTATTGCCCTTTGTTGTTAGGGACATTAACAAGAATTTCCCGTCTCATTCCACCTTAATAAATGATTTAATTTGGCATACAGTCATACTAGTTATAGTATGCATCAGTTGTTTTTTATAGTGGTCTTGTGACATATGATCACTTTCTCAGAAAAATTTTGTTTTCCTGACATAACTTATATTTTTTGGAGTGCTGTGACTGTGTTATAGGTATTTTACTCTTTGGCTATCAACACGTGATGTTTGGGAATTCTAAGATGCTGAGACCGTTTACAGTAAAATTGCAGTAGATGTTTTTCTGTTAATCTGATACAAAAGATGGTTGTAGACGCTCCCCTAATTGATGTCCTACAGTACCACATTCAAACTTAATAGAGTACAGAGCCACAACATAAATAACTAAGCAGCCTCTGCAGTAATGGTGCTGCTGTATAAACTGACTTTGAGCACAATTTCAGGACTAACACCATAACATTGCATCTAATGTCTTCTTTTCTTTATCGTCCATTCGTCTCTTACATGCTTCTGTTTGTGTCCGTTTCTTGTCACTGTTTTCATATGTCTTTGTTCTGGCTCATACCATATCATTAGCTCAGTGTGACCTTGAAGAATCTCACAGATACAGTTTCAAATGTGGCTTTCTTTTAGGCCCATATTATTTTAAGTCTCAGATAAAAAGACCAGAGGGAGGTATAAGGGTGTGGTGCCTGAAAGGCTGCAGAGACCAAAACATACCATCTTTATATACTGTACAGTATTTTTAAATGTGCTTAATGTGATATCCAACAACTGTTCGCTCTGGTAATCCAAAATCTAGCAGCTACTCAAGCATAACTTTATTTTATTAACATCTAAAGGACTATATGGAAACTGGTGTGGGTGGGATAAGGTGTCAGAAAGGAAGCAGGGCTGTGTATTTTTTTATTAATGAGGAGAGAATAGTCCAAGTATTTTGGAGAGAGCTGGAGAACATCTCTCATCTCTTTATCACCCCAGAACATGAGTGCATTTACTTAGAGTATGCGCTCAAGGTTTCATGTTGTACTGTCAATTGATATTGTTTTAGGTGAGTGTGTATGGTGGAAAAGTATGAAGTATGAAGTATCAGAAAATAAGAAATACTCAGGGAAACTACAAATCCTTCAAAATTGTACTCAAGTACTGTAAATGTACTTGGTTATGTTCCACTACTTCTTGTGGGTGGATTTTGCTCGCACTGGACAGACCCAGGCCATTCTCTGTTAGAGTAATGACATGGCTATAATGCTTCTGGCCTCATTACCTGGCTGATGTGTTTCTGCTACACTCACTCGCAGGTGAAGTGTTTGACTACCTCGTGTCCCATGGGAGAATGAAGGAGGTTGAAGCCCGAGCCAAATTTCGGCAGGTATAAGTACATCACTTCTTGATACACAGATTGCACCAATCTTCATTTATTTGTGCATACGTCATCTTTGTCTGTGTCCTCGTGTTCACAGATCGTTTCCGCTGTCCACTACTGCCACACGAAGAACATTGTCCACAGAGATTTGAAGGTGAGTAAGCTCAAAAAACGTTTTAGTAATTGCACAGTAAAGCACTGATGAGCGAAGAGGCTGTGTTTTCTTTTTTCTCAAGTTGAGGAATCAGTCAGAGCCTGTCACTGTTGTAATAGATTGTAACATTCCTAAACACACATATTAACATATATACAGTATGTGTTGCTGGACAACACACAAATGTCACCTCCCGTCCTCCATCTGTCTCTCACTCGCGCCCTCTTTTTTCTTCCCACAACTCCCATTCTTCCTCCTTGCCCATCCAACTATTTTCACTACTGCCCCCTACCACCACCACCACAATGTGTTGCTCTGTGTTCCTCTGTCCTTCCCTCTCTCCTGCTGTCCATCCATGTCGCCTCCACTTCTGCATCAATGTATGTATGGCTCAGGCAGAGAACCTTCTGCTGGATGCTGACGCCAACATCAAGATTGCCGACTTTGGCTTCAGCAATGAGTTCACACTGGGCAACAAGCTGGACACATTCTGTGGCTCTATGCTGCCCCAGAGCTTTTCCAGGGCAAGAAGTATGACGGGCCTGAGGTGGATGTGTGGAGTCTGGGTGTCATCCTTTACACGCTGGTTAGCGGATCGCTGCCCTTTGATGGGCAGAACCTGAAGGCAAGTGGACGTCTGTCTGTCTGTGCACACTCAGGTCAGAAAGGTTCCTCAGGGGGTCAGGGTAACAGTCATGGCTTTAAACATACTGAAACACAATTTCTAACAATTATTTGATTAAGTATAAATAAATAAATAAGGTTGTTTTTCGATATTCACTTGATCTGAGGGGCCAAGCATGCAGTGTCAGAGTTTATGAACTGGCATCAACATTATCCACTTGTAGAGCAGTCCATATACATCCATGCTATATACTGTACAGTGCGCTGACCTCGACAACAGCTGTATTCACCGTCGTGGTTGTCATGTCTTTGTGTTTGTGTTTGTGAAAGAGAAATAAAGCCGGGCACAGTACATCTGCTATACGTGACTACAGTGAAATAAGATTTAATCTATTTTAAATTCATATGTGGCGGTCAGTGTTCATATTGTGTCCGCCACAAATAAATTAATGTATGGGAAACACCGGGTTATCAGAAACTTAAAAAAATAATATTATAACTGTGTTTTGTCGTCACTGTTTTGAATGTCAGCAATTCTTTGAAGCAATTTATGAGAAAGGTTGTACTTAGCCTTTTCCATATTCACACTTTTTCACAACATGTCTACATATGTTCTACAGAATAGGCCTAGAGTTGTGTGAAACACTGCAGCAGTGTTAACATGTGACGCCGTAGGTTGGCTATTCATGTCTGCCTTGCTTTTGCAATATTTTGTGTGTTCTCACAGGCACACAGAATTTCAGCCTGGTCTGACTGGCCCCAAAGGGCAGATGCACAGGCCTTTGCATAAAGTCTGAATCAAATCCAGGGATATAACATTCTGGTGACTCAGTGTGCGATGTGTCGACATGGCTCTCTGGTTCTGAATGTGATCCAGGACCTTTCTTTCATTCTTTCCAGCATTTCCTTGAAAATACTTATTTCTGTTGATTGGTGATCTTCAGTTTAATTGTTTTATCATGTTCACTGATTAGATAATTCACAGTGCACAACTATTTTATCCACAAATTACTGCTTAAATAGACTATTTTCTATAATATACAGTATTCTGTGTTTAAAAAGAGATTTAAGAGAAAGAAACTATAGCCTGATTGGTACTAGGAGCCAGGATGAATATTTGAGACTGTTACAAGTATGACAAGATTATATTTGCAATATTGATTACTATTTTCAGTACATAACAAGCATTTTAAAGAAGGATCTATTTTTTTTAAATTTCCATTAATAGATTGCAGCTGTAACCACAGCACTGACATATTATCAGCAAATCAAGTCGATATGATGAACTTGTTAGCAAACGGAGATGCAAACATTACAAACATGTATTAGATCCTAGTATCAAGTGAGCTGGTCCTTGTGCCCTGTGCTTAAGCCAAAAACAGGAGCAAAAGAGGGACCTGTTTGTGAAATAGTACAGTTACAGTATGTCCAGTATGTGCCCTGATGAAACTCATGGGACCTCAAGGATCTTACATCATTGTATATTAACATGAGGGAAGAGGACGCTGTTACTCTGGGTTCACTCTACTCATGCAGTTTTGCCTCTGTGTTTGTTGGCAGACCCTGGCAAGCAACCTCACAAGACTTTGCACCCTCAACCAAAGAGTGAAAGGTTGTTCAGAAAGGTCCAAGGTTACATTTAAAGCCTCACTACTATCCAGCTATTTTCTACACTGCTTTTCCCTGAATAGGGTCACAGGGGGCTGGAGCCAATCCCATCTGACACTGGGCAAGAGGCAGGGTCCACCCTGGACAGGTCGCCAGTCTATCACAGGGCTTCCATGTAGACAAACAACCACACACGCTCACACTCACTCTTTCGGGCAATTTAGAGTCACCAGTCAACCTAAGCTGCATGTCTTTGGACTGTGGGAGGAAGCTGGAGTACCCAGAGAGAACCGACGCAGGCACAGGGAGAACATGCAAACTCTGCCAGGACTTGAACCCAGAACCTTCTTGCCTCACTACTAGAAAAGCCAATATTTTATTGCATATATGGTAATCCAAATTTAGTGTTAAAAGGAACCACTTTGCCAGATCAGGTTTATACAGTGCATGTTCTTATTTTTATGTGTACAGGATAAACAGTCATTTAAAAAAACATATAAACATTTAGCCTAATATTGCCCTTAATATTAATTTCTATTCCAAATAGTAGTGTTAAAGAATGATTGTTTGTATTTTGTGATGTTTTTGCACTATGGAATAGGACCTGCTGCTAGAAACAACTAAAAGGAGTATTATCCAAAATCCAGCAGATGGTAATGGATACACTAGTGATGGGTCCGGCAACACCGACGCGTCGCCACATGCGCCGAGCTCGTAGAGCAAAACCCCGTGTCGGTGCGCGTATCGCTTTAAGAAAGTCACGTGACCGATACAGGAACTGTTTCGAACTGACACTGCCGCGCCAAACTGTGTTTATAAGGAAGCGCATATGTCAACGGGATACATCTGCCAAAACGAATCTCTGATCTATTGCGGTTCATCGTCACATTCATCAAGAATTATGGAGCAGCCTCAAGCCAAAAGAAAGGTTTCCGCCGTGTGGGACCATTTTGATCTCATATCGGAAAATAAGGTATTGCCAGGTCCCAGGATCCTATGAGATACTGGGACAACCAAAAGGCAATCTATCCAAACCTCTTCCGACTTGCCTTACAATTTCTCTGCACTCCAGCCTCATCTGTGTCCCGTGAGCGGGTGTTTTCTACAGCTGGAGAAGTTGTATCAAAAAAGCGTAACGGACTCAATTTCAAAACGTTGGAAAAACTTATTTTTTTGAATAAAAATTTGTAAAAAAAAAAAAAAAAAAGCCCAGTCCACAAGCATCCTCATTCACAACACGTTCATTTAGATTTTCACGTTATGATACATGTTCACATTATTTATTGACTGTATCTAAAAATATCAAGGAAATTTTAAATTTAAATGAAGATATGAAATAATACAATATAAAATACAATGACTTAAATTATATTATTGTATATACTAGGTCATCAAATCAGCGTCAGTTGAGTCTGTCAACCAGGTTGCCTGTAGGGATTTTTAAGGTCCAGCAGGTGTCAGTATTCAGTGACACAGTATCGACACAGTATCAATACAGTTTGGCAATGTGTCGAAACGCTTCATGACGCCTCATCTACCCATCACTAGGATACATCCCTAGAGCTCTACCAGAGGGCGGAGACAGATGTGTATTTAACCCTTCTCATATCTGACTCCACCCCAGCATAGTGCCTTCAGTAGGGACCTCAGAATCTATGTTTTTATGCAGCAGACAGTATTACATCAGGCTGGACTTACACCTGAACAGAGTGGGGAAAGTCAGAACTTCCTCTTTGTGCTGACTGATGTGCTGTGAATGATGTTTGATGCAAACAAGCTTGTTTTTTACAATCTCCAAACTAATAGCAGTTCATGATGCTGCAGCACTTCTTGTAGCTTCTTGAAAATGTTTTGAAATGTTTTTGTAGCTGGCTCCTGGTTTGAGTTTGGCTGGTGGAGTTTGAGATGTACTGTATGTGTAACATGCTATCGCTGTGCCTGGCAGGAGCTGAGGGAGCGTGTGCTGAGGGGAAAGTACCGTGTGCCGTTCTATATGTCCACAGACTGTGAGGGGATCCTTCGCCGATTCCTGGTGCTGAACCCTGCCAAACGCTGCACCCTAGAGGTGAAGAGCCCCACACACACACACGCACACACTCACAGCACTAAAGGCAAACACAAATAAAGCTTTACTGTATTTCTGTTTCTACAGCAAGTCATGAAGGACAAGTGGATAAATACAGGGTATGAGGGGGACGAGCTGAAGCCCCATATAGAACCTGTGGAGGACTACAGTGATCCAGCTCGCATAGGTGAATCAGCTGGACCACTGTAGCTGCAGCTTGCCTCCTGGCCTGCCTGCCACTCTGGTTCAAAGCACATTCATTTACCAGAACTGAACTCATGAGTGTAGTTGAGATACAAGACATTTTATGATACCCCTGTCTCTAACCTTTCATATTGGGTTGTTTGTGTTCTTCAGAGGTGATGGTTGGTATGGGCTTCACTCCAGAGGAAATCAAGGACTCTCTGCTCAATCAGAAATACAATGAGGTCACCGCCACCTACTTACTGCTGGGCCGCAAAGGCGACGTGAGTTATACAGAACTACCAAGCAGTTATTCCTTCATAGGAGCTATTTAGATGATGGTTACAGGGTGAAATAACAGCCTGACCTTTACCTCAATCACCAGTTGTACATGCAAAATAACTTAACAATGATGCTCCATCATTCAATAATTTTGAATATTTGTGCCAAATTCAGTGCTTTGTGATAAATATAACCATGTTTTTCTACATACTCTTTTTATTGTAACAAAATAAATCCTACTTTACAAATGCATCACTGTTTAATATTGTCGAACTAGTTTGTCAAAATAAAATACAGTTTGTGAAGTATGTTTTAAATCAGGAGGTGCCAGTACTGTATGTCTGCACGCTTTTTCTATAGCTTTAACATGTTGATTTAATCAGTTGCAAAAAATTTTAGAGAAGAGAAATGTAGCACTAATCTATTATGAATTCTGAAATGTTTGACAGATATCTATGGGTATTGTACAGACATACATGTGCATGGACAGTCTTGCTTACACCAATAAAATGGGAGAATGTGGAAAAATAGCACACTATTGTATCACAATTGGATTAAGCAGTCTGTATTTGGCAGCAGGCTGGTAAATGATTTCAAAAATGGTTCGACAGCTCTTTCCTCTCTTCCCCAGAGGAAATGTTACCTCTGTGTGCCTGGATATGGTCAAAACATTTTAGTAGCTAGATGGAAACCACCACGTTCGCCTTTCCTCGTGTCAGGAGGGCATCATAGCGGGTGACACTTTGTGATGTTTTTCTATCTAACATGACTGTAACATTATAGGATGGCACCGAGGCGCGCACAGCTAGCAGCCTGTCCCTGGCGAGGGTACGACCCAGCCCTATCACCAACGGGACCAACAAGCACTCCTCAGCCACTGGCTCCTCTTCCTCTTCAACCTCCTCCTCACATAGCAAGACCCAGCGCAGTGCCTCTACCTACCACAGGCAGCGACGGCACAGTGACTTCTGTGAGTCTCTTCTCTAACGTCATTATTCTTCAGGTGTTCACAGTTGCAGATGAAAATGTGCACAGTCTTGTTATGAATTTATGATTCCTAGATCTTTGGATTATTTATCTTAAATATGAGTCCAGTCCACTGCTAATGTTCATACTGTTTTTTATGCAGATTTTGTCTTCACACCTTAAGAGTTGAAACTGTGAAAACTTGCTTTAATGATTTGATGAGAGACATAACCAGTCATTACCAGGACAATATAAAAATATTCCGGTTGCCTCAGTTGGAGATACTTATTGTTTATAAGGGCGGTGACTAGCTGTGTTGACCAGTTCAGTGATGAGTAACCCATTGTTTTTGCAAAATATGAGACTTATATGAGACTCTGTGTGTCTGTGCTCTGCTGTCCTCCACAACAAAGGCGGGCCTTCCATGCCCGTCATGCACCCCAAACGGAGCCCAACCAGCACAGGTGACCGGGAGCTGCGGGAGGGACGAATGCCTTCACGTAAAGCCAGTTGCAGCGTTATGGGGAGCCATAGCCTCCCTCCCTCCAGCCCAATGGTCAGCAGTGCCAACAACCCCAACAAGTCTGAGATCCCAGACCGCCGCAAAGACATAACTGCCACCACAGTAAGTGACACATTCCCTTCTCAAGTAGGCAGGAGATGGTGACTCCGAGGTGATGTTCTTCAGATATTAATCAAAAAAGAAGCCCTAGCGTTAGCGACAAGGCTCCTTAGATTTGAAACAATGTACAGTCATAGGCCAAAATATTGCCACTCCTGTGGCCTAATGTCATAGGCCAAAATATTGCCACTCCTGCATTTCTGTCAGATAACACACCACTTCTCCCAGAAAATTGTTGAAATCACAAAGTCTTTGGTATTCTCATGTTTATTTCTTTTGTTTGCATTAAAACAACATAAAAAACCCAAATCTGATCCAGTCCACACAGAACTCCAAACATGGATTTGTGAGAATTATTGACACCTTTTCTAAATCATCAAAAATAGTTGTATATCAAACATGTGATGCTCCTTTAATTTGTAATGAAACTCACCTGTAGCAACCAACAGATGCTGGCAATATAGAAATCACACTGGCAACCAATTAAAATGGAGCAAGGTCGACTCAACCTTTGTGTCATGTGGACCACACTGAGCATGGAGAAAAGAAAGAAGAGCAAAGAATTGACAACAGTGTCAGCTCGCACAGTGTCCACTGTGAACAACATTGTCAAGATGTTTACAGCTCATGGCACCGTAGCTAATCTTCCTTGATGTGGACGAAAGAGAAAAACAGATGATGGACTGCAATGAAGAATCGTTCCAATGGTGGATAAAGAACCTTGATCAACTTCCAAACAGATTCAAGCTGACCTGCAGGCACAGGGTGCAACAGTGTCAGCTCACACTATCTGTCACCATCTGAATGACAAGGGACACTTTGGTAGGAGACCCAGGGGACCCACTGCAGACACAGGAACATAAAAACGCCAGACTGGAGTTTGCCAAAACTGACCTGAGGAAG
>NW_018128318.1:30615-36945 GCF_001952655.1 Monopterus albus
CTTACAGCAGGACAATGACCCAAAGCAGACTTCACAAAGCACCAGAAATGGTTTCAGACAATGTGCTGTAGAGTTCTGAAGTGGTCAGCAATGAGTCTAGATCTAAATCTCATAGATCACCTGTGGAGAGATCTCAGAACAGCAGCTGGGAGAAGGAACCCTTCAAATCTGAGAGACCTGGAGCAGCTGGCAAAAGAAGAGTGGTCCAAAATTCAAGTAGAGAGGAGGAAGAAACTCACTGATGGTTACAGGAAGTGACTGATTTCAGTTAATTTGTCCAAAGGGTGGGCTACCGAATATTAAGTTGATGGTGTCAGTAATTCTGTCCAGTCCATGTTTGGAGTTCTGTGTGGAATGGATCAGATTTGTTGTTCCAATGCAAACAAAAGAAATAAACATGAGAATACCAAAGAATTTGTGACTGCAACTATTTTCTGGGAGAAGTGGTGTTGACAGAAATGTGGGGGTGGCAATATTTTGGCCATGACTGTACCTGAGGATATCTGGCCAGAACAATTATCAACAGAAATTGAATTTTTTTTTTGGAAACAAGATTTGCCAGCAGCCCAACCATCTTCGGAATTGTTTCATAGATGCACTGATATTTTAAAGAAAGTTTTTCAGGTTATTGTCATTAGCTTTTTCCCACATGCAGTTTAATAGGTGCCCTTTCCTACTGCATACAAAGCAAACATTTTTTAAATTATGTAATATTGCCCAGTGAGCTATTATGATTCTTGTTTTTGTCAGTTTTCAGTTTTTAAGATAGCTCATACCAACTTTATAAAATGCACAGCCACCAGTTAGAAATCAGCAGTTCTAAATTTGTATATTGTCACTATTAAAACCTCCAGTTTATTTCTACTATTCATTTGCACCTGGACCACAGGCAGTCACACACCCAGTTTACACATTTACAAACATATATACAGTATATGCACTACCAGTCAAAAGTTTTAGAACATCCCTGTTTTTACAGTTTTTATTCATGTTTAAGCAGTTGAAGATCTGTGAATAACATGAAATGGTACAAAGCTGAGAAGTAAACTGTCAGGGGTTAGAAATAATCTAAAAATGTATGTAAATTTCATATGAGTTTTTCAGGGATCAAGCAATGGGTTAACTTGCATCTTTAATGCAGCCATGAAAATGGATGCACACAGTTCCAACAGGTGTCCCAACATCAGCTGATTACTTACAACAGCAGACTAGGGGCCCTATTTTGATCAAGGTGTATTGGCACAAGTATTGTTTGGGTGTGTCCGCTCTTTGTGATAATTTGACTACGAGGAAAAATGGTTCAAGCACCCGTGCAAGTAGCAAAAGGGCTGTACTTGATCTCTTCATTAAAGCAGGGATGTGTTTTGGGCATAACATGCCATTTTCCAGTCACATCCCCTTTAAGGCGTGTGAGTTTGAACGTTGCTGGCATGCTGGTGGCCATGCCGGGTTGGACGTCATTAAAATTTTCCACTGAGGGAAGGGAGCCGCTCATGCTTGAGGTGAAGGCACACTGAAATATGCACACCACCGGTTATTTTACATCTGTTATTCTATTCATATTGTTAAGCATAAGCATAAACTATATTGATAAGCATTATCAAACGTTCTAGGAATTTTACTCCAGATCAATGGCCCCCGATCTGCACAGCAATAAAAACAAAATAAATAGAAATTATATACTAGTTAAAAAGCACAAGTTAAAAGAGCAAACATAGACTAGGTGTTCAAGAGTTAAATAGTCTGGGGGAAGAAACTGTCCCTGTGCCTGGTTGTCTTGGCGCACAGTGACCTGTAGCACTGTCCAGAGGGGAGGAGTTCAAATAGTTTGTGTCCAGGGTATGAGGCACTGTTCAGAGGGGAGGAGTTCAAACAGATTGTATCCAGGGTGTGAGGGGTCTGCAGAAATCTTCTCTGCCCTCTTTTTGACCTGTGAGGTGTACAGGTCCTCCATGGAGGGCAGGCTGGCACCGATGGTTTTCTCTACAGTCCTGACTGTCCGCTGAAGTCTGTTCCTGTCCTGTTTGGTTGCTGAGCCAAACCAGACAGTGATGGATGTGTGGAGAACAGACTCAATGATTCCCCTATAGAACTTATCAATATCTTATCAATAAAAATAATGATTTAAAAAAAAGCCAAATCATTGGCTTTATAAATGTTGTATCTGTGAATTATTTTGAGCATGAAAAAGTGGTGGGGGGGCGAGCTCCTCTGAAAGCCGTGTTATAGTTCACACACTGGCCAGGAGCAGAGCACGTTGATAACATGCTGTGGATTTCTCTCCGCTGAATGTCAAACTGAGTCATGACTAATATCTGCCTCTTACCTTATTCCTCTCTCTGTAGAATAACATCCCTGGAAGCGCCATGACACGTCGGAACACGTATGTGTGTACAGATCGCTCGGGCGCTGACAGACACTCTCTTCTGCAGAATGGCAAAGACAACAGGTACCGATTTGTCTTGGAGGTTTTAATACTTGTGTTTGTTATCACAGGTCGTTCATGGTTGGCGTGTAGGTACCAACTATTTGATGGAGCTGTATCAGCATAAATCATAAGGACCTATGGTGAAGCACTAACATACTGTAAGGGCTAAAATGATAAAACTACTGTATAAAACATTAGGGGCAAGATGGATGTTCCAGTCTCTAATGTGATAATATTTACTTTAAGAGGTAGCAGTTGTCAGCTTCACTTGTTCTCTTGTTAAGTTGAAGTGTGAAAAGCCGAAATAGAACATCCCAGTACATTTTGTGTCTTGGAAGCTTGCCTGTTCCGTTTCTACAGTTCTACTAAAGTTATGCCTGTATCCTCAAAATCAGACAGAGACAGACATATTTCTTCCTTCTAGTTAGCTATGAAGCACTAGAAGCTAACATAGTTTAAAGACAATATGGGGTCGGTTTTTTTTGGTTTCTTGCATGTGTGAGAACGTTTTCTATGATAATCCACAATAAATACATACTTTATATAGCCACAGGCCAGATAGTCTCTACTGGGAATGTAACTTTTTGGTAAGGAGGTGTGCTGTGATTGGGTGTTAAACGTATCGTAGAAACCATTACAAACAGTCATTACTTAAGTAGTAGGCTCAGCTGTTGCTAAAAGTTATTATCAAATGAAATGATGACTAGTACTGTTTAAGCAAAAGGTATGGAATGTTCATCTTAAGTACAGTATATACAGTGCCTTGCGAAAGTATTCGGCCCCCTTGAACTTTGCGACCTTTTGCCACATTTCAGGCTTCAAACATAAAGATATAAAACTGTAATTTTTTGTGAAGAATCAACAACAAGTGGGACTGTCAAACATGGTGGTGGCAGCATCCTGGTTTGGGCCTGCTTTTCTTCAGCAGGGACAGGGAAGATGGTTAAAATTGATGGGAAGATGGATGGAGCCAAATACAGGACCATTCTGGAAGGAAACCTGATGGAGTCTGCAAAAGACCTGAGACTGGGATGGAGATTTGTCTTCCAACAAGACAATGATCCAAAACATAAAGCAAAATCTACAATGGAATGGTTCACAAATAAACATATCCAGGTGTTAGAATGGCCAAGTCAAAGTCCAGACCTGAATCCAATCGAGAATCTGTGGAAAGAACTGAAAACTGCTGTTCACAAATGCTCTCCATCCAACCTCACTGAGCTCGAGCTGTTTTGCAAGGAGGCATGGGCAAAAATTTCAGTCTCTCGATGTGCAAAACTGATAGAGACATACCCCAAGTGACTTACAGCTGTAATCGCAGCAAAAGGTGGCGCTACCAAGTATTAACTTAAGGGGGCTGAATAATTTTGCACGGCCAATTTTTCAGTTTTTTATTTGTTAAAAAAGTTTGAAATATCCAATAAATTTCGTTCCACTTCATGATTGTGTCCCACTTGTTGTTGATTCTTCACAAAAAATTACAGTTTTATATCTTTATGTTTGAAGCCTGAAATGTGGCAAAAGGTCGCAAAGTTCAAGGGGGCCGAATACTTTCGCAAGGCACTGTACATAAATGGTAATAAGTTGGGCTAAATGACAAACACATTTTTACATTTTCTTTTTCTTCTCTGCAGCTCCCTGGGCCACCGCATGCATGCAGCATCTCCCTCCACTGTCAGCATTGCTGGGGCTGGAGCTGCTTCCTCCTCTTCCTCTTCAGACCGATGCCGCCTGACCCGAGGCTCCACAATTCGCAGCACCTTTCATGGGGGACAGCTGAGGGACCGTGGCCCCCCGGTTTACTCCGCCCCACCCACATCACCCACCCTGTCTCATCATGATGCAAGCCCCCTGCCCCATGCCCGCACCAGGGCGACCTCCAACCTCTTCACCAAGCTGACCTCGAAACTCACTCGCAGGTAGATGCATAAAACATGTTAACATACAGTATCACAGTGGGAGGCAGGGTCACGTTTGTGAACAGCCCTGGCCTCTGAATGGCAGAAGCACACTAGTTTTTGACACTGTGTAGTTGATTAGGAGTTGTAAACCAAACCAGTATTCTAACAGACAGCTAACTGTCTCCTAGCTGTAGCTTCACATTTTGCATACAGACATAACACTGCTGTCAGTCTTCTTATCTTCTTACCTCTCAGTAAGTCAGTGAATGAGTATGTTTTCTAAAATGTCAAAGTATTCCTGCAGCTACAGATGGCAAAAGTCTAACAGTGTCAAGGCTGGAATTTAAGGGTTTGTAGTTGCACTGTAGCTGTGTGCTCTACTCAGGCTTTTACAGCATCTTTAGGTTTACCCTAAATTTAGGCTAAGATCTTATTTATAAAGCTGTTGCTACATAATCAGGTGCTACAATCCTTCCTAACGCCCTATACGCTGCATAGCTTTTATTTTACTTCCGTTCCCATATGCTATTGCTGTATATGATCCTAGGTGATAGTGGAAGAAGTACTCATTTGTTTACTTACTGTAAGTAAAAGCAACAGTAGCGCGGTGTAAAAGACTCTGTTGCAAGTAAAGGTCCTGCATTCAAAATGTTACTTAAATAAAAATACAAGTACTCATTATGCAGAATGGCACATTTCATATGAATGTATATCCTGTTATTGAATTATTAGTGATGCATTATTGTGTACACCACATTGACTGTTGCAGCTGTAAACTGGGAGCTAATTCTAATTGCATTATATGCTTAGAATTTGAAGTACTGCTGGGTAGCTTGTGAATTTTCCACCGGGATCAGTAAATTCTCATGATTATGCCTTATTTAGTTTCATTAATCTGATTCTGCAAAGTAAATAAAGTTATCAAATAAATGTAGTGGAGTAAAAGGTACAATATTTGGCCCTAAAATCTAGTGGAATTGAACTACAAAGGAGGAAAAAATAAAAATATTTAAGTAAAGTACAAATACCTCAAAATTGTTCTTAAGTTCAGTGGTTGATTAAATCTACTTTGTGGTGAGTGTAAGGTTCACTTTAAATCAGAGGACATCAAATATATAATTTGAATCATTTAGCATTTTTGTTGTGAAGTTCTGCCTTTTAGCTTGGTCACAGGCCTGGGTATGGATCAGTGCTCAGGCCTTTTGGCAAGCCGCTCCGTGGCTCTGGATAATCCTCTGCTCCCCTCTCCCTCCCGGTCCTCATAATCACACATGTCTAATCTTATCAAACCTCAGCTTTATCCTCGCCAGTCAATTCCTGCACTGCAGTCTTTTCTACACTTGCTCTCCTGTGATTCACTTATATTCTCTCTTACCCCCAACCCCCTGCTCTTTCCATGTATTTCCTCTTTTTTTTCTATTTTATCTTATTCTGCTTTCCCCTGTCATGGCATCAGGGTCAACCTTGACCCGTCCAAGCGCCAGGGCTCAAACAAATCAGTCTCGGGTTGTACTCTTCCACAAGGATCAAAAACAGTTAGTAAGTTCCCATGTCTCTCGCTTCTTTCTTTCCTGCCTGTGCTGCTCCATCTGTCTGCCTGGTCACGTGGGAATTTGAATGCCTCTCTGGCTTTTTCATGCCTCTATCTATGAATTATCGCTTGCCTGCATGACTTGTTAATCATCTCTATATACTGTCAAGGTCTCACACTTGGTTTCAAGCATGGATACAATCAAGGAAAATTCATTAGATTTTTATTTTTAACTTTCTGTTTTAGGATCAGTCATTGTCTGTAGAGACTGGCTATAACAAGGATTTTACTCTGTTATCATCCTAAATATACCCTTCAAAACGGTGTTTTATGTTTCCATTTTGTATTTGTGGTTGGGTTATACTTCACTGAATGTGGATGGCACTGTGTAGTACCAATCAACAAAGTGATTAAAAGTCAAAGGACTGCATTGATTACCTGCATGCTTTAAAACTTGTGTGTGTGAGAAA
>NW_018128318.1:36962-61447 GCF_001952655.1 Monopterus albus
CAAGTGGAGGACACACTTGTGCACATGATGTGCTTGTTGTTGTTGATGTTTGTTTGGTCTCACTGTATAATATCCACTGCTGAATACCATCTCATCTGAGAGTTCTGGGTCGGTCGTAAAGCTCACTGTACTGCAGTGGAGCACCTCTTACCCTGTCTGTTTGTCCTGCAGGGTCACAAATGAATCTGAGGGAATCAGGAGATTTGCGGTCACAAGGTCGGTACACGTGTTCCAGCTGCATTAAAAGCACTGAGAAAATAGATGATAAATAACTTTGGTTTAAAGGCTGGGCAGTGGCAGTTGCAGTGCCTGAACATTTTCTGGTTTTCCTGCCTCTCCCCAGTTGCCATCTACCTGGGTATCAAAAAGCGTCCGAGCCCCGGGCCATCGGACGTGGCTGGGATCTGAGAGGCGGTGGATGGCGGGACCCTGCGGAGGTGGTACTGGCTCTGCGGGAGGCGGCGCTCGGATGTGGCTGCCAGGTCCACTATGCTGGCCCCTTTCTGCTCTCCTGCACCCATGGAGTGGCAGGGGGCCGCGTGGCTTTTGAGGCCGAGGTGTGCCATCTTTCCATGGGCAACTCCGAGACTTCTAACGGGGTGCGCTACATGCGACTCTGGGGGACGCCATTAGCTTTTCGGGACATTGCCACCCAAATCTCTAAGGAGCTTGAACTTTGAACAGAGGGTGTGTTTGCATGAGTGTGTGTTTTTGTGTGAGTGAGTGTTGATGTATGTGTGCAAACAGAGAGGTGGGGTGGTGGGGTGTACAAATAATTGAAGAAGAAATAGCAGAGAAGGGGCAAGGGGCTGGACCCGAGAACCAGACACCTCCTTCTGTCTCTTTCATGACTACACCCCCTGCACACACATCCACGCGCACACACCCACATAGATACACACACTCCTGACCTGTAAAGTCGCATAGACAGAGGCACCCCCCACCTCCACCCAGTCACCCCACACAGCTCAGTCAACTTCTTCACTGAGCTACTGCACCCACTGGACCTGGATCAGACAGAATCTAGTTGAGTATTTTTTATTACTATTCTAGCCATAATGACTCTTTATTTTATTACTTATTAATCTGATCTTTGTTTTTACCCAGTGCCACTTTTACCGCTACAGAGAAGCAGCATCTCCTGTGTATTAGACATCCTTGAAAGGCCACTTCTTTTTTTTAAATTGTCCGTTTTTTATGTCACCTTTACATTGGTTTTTTTCTTCTTCTCCTCACTGATGATTATCTGCTGACTTTACATCACCTGGGGACAACAACACACACAAATGTGGAGATGGTCACTCTGTGATGATACAGGCAGCCGCAGAGGGTTGCATTGCTTTCAGTCATGTACATACACCAGTGACGACTGCAGTGGATTAAGGTCAGTGAGAGCTGGGTTGACAGACCTTTGAAAGAGCCAGTCAGAGGCTGATGTGCAACACAAAATGCCAATCTTTCGCACTAATGAACCAGTGACATCTTGACAGTAGTAGTAGTGTTGTTGCCTCCGAGTCACATTAACTTCTCTGCATGAGACAAGCAGAAATTAAAAATACTCAGAATTTATTGGGATACTAATCATTTGGTTGCCTAAAATTTCTATCCATCCAAAAGTGCGAGAACATTATGGTGCTGTCATGCTCCATTTTAGACTCTTGTTGCATCAGATTCAAAATTAAATCAGTATAGCTCATTTGCTAACACTATTACAAGGTTATACAAATTTTCATACCATACTTTTCATTCAATAGGTTGTCTACACTGGCTCCCTAAAAAAAAAATTCAATATATGGAGATACCTGCATAGACTATGTGCACACATACTGCTCTCACTGGTTGGATTCAGTGCCTGTCACCACTGATCGGTGACAGCAAAACTTGTTCAGAGCATTTGGATGTTTTAGCCTCCCACCTTGTTTCACCCCTTTAACATTCTTTAAAAGCATTGTACTGAAGACACAGCAGCAGTGACCCATACTTAAAAAAAATCCAACTCTAAACCCTCAAGGTGATTAAAACAAAGGAGAGCTACAAATGCTGCACTTGAAAGCAGCCATGCATCCCACTACCAAATTACAGACATGGTACAGAGCCTGGTGTGTTTTCAGTGCAGTCTTGGATTCTGTTCAGTGCCATGCGATCTCGCCTCAGTCATCGTCTCAGTATGTCGATGGGGAACCAAAAATGGATCAGCCAAGCAGCGATTACACTCTCACTCACAGACAAACACACACTTCCGAGTGTCCACCCTCTTCTTCTTATTGTGGCACAGTATATAAACATGGTGTGCCCATTATTGATGACTGGGACTGTGGGAATTAAGGGGAGCATCCCGAATACGGAAAAGGCACAGTGAAGGCAGTGTGGACGGTATTTTCTTGTTTGTCCGGTTGCCTTTAAAGTGAACAACCCCCAGCGCCTTCATACAGTACATATTTAATGTAAAAAACAGATGCAGAAAAAACTGAGAAAGCTTTCTATTCTCCCACCCTGTTTTTAGTGAATAATGTACTGTGATGTTTACGTAGAATACACAGATCATGTTGTTTGGCTGCTGGTTTATTGTTGATACTCTCAGTTGTGGCTTTGCTCATGGTGGCCCAAAACACCACCCTACCCCACCCCCATTTCCTTTCCCAGCCCTCATAACGTCCCCAACTCTCTACATTTAACAGTCAAGTCAACCTTAGCTGTCCACATACGTATATGCCATCAACTTTTCTCTGCCCTTTGTTTGAGATCCTGTTTTCGCACAGAGAAACGCTCCACCATCCTCCACACTCTCATACTGTAGAGCCATGTATGGCATATTCTCAGTCCTGTTTGGTGTGTGCTGTTTCATGGAGCCTGAGAGGAGAGGGTGGTTTTAACCTGTTCTCCTCCTCAGGGTGAGAGGCAGAAACCAACATGGACACCAGGAGTCTGTCCTTGTCCTCTCCGTGGGCGTTTGTCATTGTGGTGTATATTAGCATTAGGTAATATAGACCTCAATGCACTTTGCTTTGACTTGAATCAGCTCCTTCCAGTGTACCTGTATAGGTGATAACGAGAACTAGCCAATGTCTTAAATGTGAAACACTTCAAGTTGTGAATATTTGCACAGGTACTTTATTTATTTTTTAGAATAATATCACTTAAAAAACAGGATTTATATCAGTCAGGTGATGGCTGTATATAAAATATATGAATATAGTATATATCTTAGAGCTCAAGGTTTATTTATAGCTAGAGCAAGGGAAGTAATTCTAGTTAGAAGCAGTTTCTGTCCGTGACAACAGGGAACAAAACCAACTTGCAATCATGCATGACTTCAGAGTTTGGGTTTAGGATTAAAAAACTGAGGCATGATGCACATCTGCGATTGTAAGCTTTGAGAAATGCAGACACAGTTTTTAGACATGAATTGATTAAAAGAAAATGGTCCTAGATGTAGTGCCAGGTCCTTCCCCCCCGTTCACCAAAACAGACAGGACAGTTTGGTGAATTACAGTGACCTCACCTTGTTTGCTATAGAGGATAGATTCAGTGCATTTGAGAGGGCTTCTGAGTTCTTAGAGGTATAAAGAGATGTCATGAAATGTACTGCGTCGTAAACTGTGTTCGAAAAATTCCACTGTAGTCACAGTAAGAACATAAACTGTGCAATTTTTATTGCCAGTTCTATTTGAACTTGAATTTACACTGATTCTAGTAACTACTGAACACACTTAAAGCCGGAGGTTGCATTCAAGCCATAGAAACATTTTGTCGATTTCTCCTGATCGCAAATACAAGTCAGGTAGTGTGCAAAGCATTTCAGTGGAAATGACTGAAGTGAAACAGGCTAAAAAGCAAATAACTTGGAGTACAACAAACCATTCTTGGTATAAGATGGATGAACATTGTCTTAAGGTTGAACATACTGTGAAAAATTCTTGAAAAGAGTTTGCTGCCCTGAGTGTTAAGTAACTGCTTGTATACCTGCTCAGAGACAGTGTGTCCCTGCTCCGATTCAGATGGTGGATGTTATAGTATTACGACCCCAGGGGGCTCAGTATTTCAAATGCACTGTCATTTTAAAACTGATGTTGGAAGCAGCGGATGTTATATGCAAAATAGATGCAGTTTGACCTGTCTGAGTAATTTTACACTGCTATATTGTATAATTCCTCCCTTCAGAAACAAACTGTAAACTGAGATGGAGTGATTTTGGTATAGAAGGAGAAATGCAGCTGGAGATGAATAAAATTCACTGATGTTAGCATTTTGTCCTTCATTTTGGAGTCTTGATTTTATAGTTACAGCTGCAGTGTAGTAGGTTCTGGTCACCTGACAAGCTCATCAAACAATTATACTTAAGAGCTGAGTTGTATTTGGTCTTGATGTTTCTTTTTCCTATTTCTAATATCACAACAAAAAAAGTTGATTTAGTTGTTTCATGGGGCACTTTTTATTTGACAGTATGAACAGCTTCAATAATCATTACTTTTTATAACAAAAAGTAGGTGATGCCACGTCTGCTAGGCGGGCCCAGCTCAGTGGAGGCTGATCCCAAGATGTTACCAACTCACACAGGAGAACATGAAAAAAGGATGGACAGTGAAAAGAACAAGTTGTGGAAGGAGGAGAGGTGAGCAGAGTCAGGAGTCTCTAGGTGAGTAGCTGTTTCCTCTGCATGCCTGCCAGCTGGCTCGATTGCACATGAATAGTCACAAGAAAGGCATAAGATTGTCCCTCTTTACTTCTGGGCGGGAATCATGCTGTCGATGGGCTCCCCCTTCTCCAGTTTCTTCTCCATCTCAACCATCAGCTTGACACCGTCAACCACCAGCTGGACCTGCTCCACCTCGGAGGAGCCCAGACGGTCAGCGTTGGAGATGTCAAACACACCACCCACAGAGGCTGTGTCCACACCACCTAAAGAGGACAGGCGATCAGGTACAGATGAAACTGTATAGCTCAGAATGCTGCAGAGATCCTCATGGAACAGCAGGTTGATCCAGAAGTGTACAAGCTAGGGAGTGTGTATGTGTATACCTGTGCCACGCTTCTGGAGACGCAGTCTGTTGAGGATCTCCTCAAATTTGGGGTGTGTGCTCAGCTTGGGCAGCTTGACGTGGACACCACCACGCAGGCCAGTACCCAGGTTGGAGGGACAGGTCAGGATGAAGCCCAGGTGCTCGCTCCACATGAAGCCGTGGTTGTGCTTCTTGAAGATCTCCTCAATCTGGCAGGCAAGAAGGAAAGAGTCAAATGAACATCCAGCAGCAATCCACACTTTCACTGAGTCGGATCATGACTTGTTTTGACGTATCAGTGTGTACCTTCTGCAGGCCTACACAGAAACGCCTGAAGACCTCCCTCATGTTGCCACCCTTCTGCATGGAGATGACGCGCAGATGATCCTCCTCGTTCACCCAGACCAGGAAGGTCTTGTCGTTATTGTGCCTGGATGGAGAGGGATACAAAAGATAATACAGAAACATCATGAAAGTGCAAATCTGTATTGAGAGTTTTGAAAATTGTTTTCATATCTTGTCTGCTGACAGTTTCCGGTTGTACTCACCAGATGCCTCTGGCATCAGGCCAGTCGCGTGCCATACCAGCACAGGTGAGCAAGGGAGAGACAGGTTTGTCAAACAGGAAATGATCAGCGATCAGCTGCTCCTGCTCGGCATCAGTCATGGACTTCAGGGGGTAGTACTTTCCCTTGAACTCACCGTCCAGGGTGGTCAGAGCTGCAGGGACAGACACACTGTTTGGAGACCGCATGACCTTCTGCAGTTCAACAGGAACTATTAACCAGTGGGACCATTTATAATAATTTAGCATAAACTCCACTAGCACAATGTGTTTCCTTGTTGAGTTTATCAGTTTATACAGTAATCTACATCTTGTCCTTTAAACTACTCTGTCTTGTTAACAGCCTATTGTTTGGGCCTAATGTGGATTACTGCCCAACATTTTGCCTACTTACATTCCGAAACTATTAATAGCTTACCCTCAATGGACAGCTTCTCAATAGCTCTGCGCTCGCCGCGGCTGTTGTGGGGGGGCAGGGTGAATCCCTTGATGCTGCGGCCGGTTCTAACACGGCTTGACAAAACATAGTTGGGGTCCAAGTCATCACCACCCTATCAAGAAAATGAGAAAGTTTGATTAGTTAGAAAAAATATCCCACAAATATGTATCATATATGCATCATCCTTTGATTAGTTACATTTATTCTCCTGCAAATCAGTGTAATTAGCTGGTGTACTGGCTGCAGTAAGTCTTACAAGTTTTTGCCAGTGCCTTCTACCTCTCTAAGGACCTTTACTTCATGAGCCATTGTTCCTCTTTTTTGCTGAAAACTAGAGCACTGTACCTTCAGGTTCTCGAAGTTCAAGTCGGTCTTGTGCTTGTCAGTGGGCTTGTATCCACCATGACGGTCAGAGATGACGGGGTCAAACAGATCCTTGAAGACCACATAGGACTCCTCATCACCAGCAACTAAGCCAACCGTCATGATGAAGGGGTGACCTGAAGACAGCCAGCAAATAGGAAAGCAGTAATTAGAAGGATGGCAGGGAAGATTATACCTTCTGTACAGCATGAGATGAGCTGCAAATAAGATTTTATTTTGGAGATTTTATTCAGAGATTAAATGTTCTTTGTAAAAGTTGTGTATAATTTTGTAGACCTATGTGTCTCCATGATTTTATGACTCAATAAAAGATAATGTATGCTAAAACTGAGGTGTTTATCTGGGCCTCACCGGGGTTGTCGACACCTGTCTGGATGGCATCATCCAAGGTGTAGCCACTGGGTGTCTGCTTGTCCCTCAACTTGGCATAGATTTCTTTGGTCAGGGCCTTGGCCATATGGTTGTTGTGCTGGGACAAGTTAGGGAACTCTTCCTCAACTTTGTAGTTGAGCTTGAAGTTGTTGTGAGTGTTTCCGAATGGCATGATTGCTTTCTAACACTGCAAAGAGAGGAAAAAAACAGGCTGAGTAAACTTAAGCTGACGCTTCAATGATCAAAAATCATTTCAACCTGATCTGACACTGTCTTGAAGATATTTGGAGTTGCATTAAAATGTCACCCAATTCTCTGCCGGTCAAATGTCCACTTGAAATAGAGCAGGGGGAAGAGCGCCTGTTGGCTGTGTATTTTTAGCATCAGCACATCTGACTGTATCCCCCCCTTTTTAAAGTGTCCTCAGCATATACAAATAGCTTTTCAATTCTCTTGGTACTCAGAACCGCAGTTCCTTTGAATACACCTTCACTGTATTACTGCTTACCCTACAGGATCAAACTCTTAAAGTTGTCATTAAGCTGAACCTCAGACAAATCTGACAAGCTATAACTGCTTCTCTTCAGTCCATTTAGCATGATCTCACAAGATTTCTTTACATCAAATCATCTAGCAATTTGTTTCACCTTGCCATGATTAGCTGATCACATGACTAATTATAAATAAAGTATACAATGACACACTTATGTCAAATGAAATGCAATCTGTATCTGTAGTCAACTATAGTTTACCATTTTGGTAAAAAGTCATAACATTTATAGCACTTTTGATGCACTTTGCTATGAACAATTTTTATCTTAAAGGTAAAAAAAAATCCATCAAGTGTGACTTAAACAGCTTAGGGTGTTCAGGCCGTCTCTCTTACAGTACATGTCTCACACTGTGATGCACCTGTCCACATAAATAACTGTCAAAACGAGATAACCATTTGCAGAGAACAAGTACGTTAATACAGGTTAACCATGCAACAGCAATGCAGTTACTGCATTTTCATCATCATATACATTCAAATATCCCCTTGATTCGAGTAGAAAAACAACCAAAAAGAGTTATTTTTGCCATGCTGTATGTTTTTGGATGGTTCCCCAAATCTGTATGTCCCCTTCCTTTAACGCCTGAAAACTAATCATCTCTGATAAATTTTTTTTTTACCTGAACACCAGACAAGAATAGAGGTAACAGTCCTTGGGATCTGATCCTGTTCACCACAGCCAAAATAGGGGTCACCCAGCTCTGGGGGTGTCTGTTCTCTGTTTATATACCAGGCAGATACTCAGCCATTGGCTTGGCCATTTTAGTGCTTGATGCACCCTCATTGGCTAGAGCCTCCGTACTGAACAGTTTATGAAAGAGATGCATTTACGTCTCAGCCATCCAGGCTGGGTACTACAGCTGTGTCCTCACCACCCCCCACCCAGTCGTGGCCCATACATAGCACCAGTTGTATGGAGGGAGTATCTGAGAGGGGAGTAAGGGCTCACCAGGGTGGGTGAGGGGTCTGCTGGGAGGACTAGAAGCAATTTTAAAAAAGCTGAGCTTCACTATTGCCGAGCATATCATGGAGACCAGCCATATTTTGGTCAGGTTATTCTTTACACTCATCAAAGCAGCATTGTGTCCATCAGATAGTAGTGGTACAGTTTTCTGTGACCACTATCTGGATCAGGGGAATGCTGAGTATCCTGATCCTAAATGGTTACCATTTGACAGATACGTCAATAATTATGAGTAGTGCCCCTGAAACTGGACTGCTCAGTTTTGCACCATGGACAGTATGGACTCACTATATTCAGCAACGAAGCTTGTCAGGGTAAATTCTCTCTAGGGATCAATCCAAGCTTTACAGTGCCTTGCGAAAGTATTCGGCCCCCTTGAACTTTGCGACCTTTTGCCACATTTCAGGCTTCAAACATAAAGATATAAAACTGTAATTTTTTGTGAAGAATCAACAACAAGTGGGACACAATCATGAAGTGGAACGAAATTTATTGGATATGTCAAACTTTTTTAACAAATAAAAAAACTGAAAAATTGGGCGTGCAAAATTATTCAACCCCCTTAAGTTAATACGTTGTAGCGCCACCTTTTGCTGCGATTACAGCTGTAAGTCACTTGGGGTATGTCTCTATCAGTTTTGCACATCGAGAGACTGAAATTTTTGCCCATGCCTCCTTGCAAAACAGCTCGAGCTCAGTGAGGTTGGATGGAGAGCGTTTGTGAACAGCAGTTTTCCACAGATTCTCGATTGGATTCAGGTCTGGACTTTGACTTGGCCATTCTAACACCTGGATATGTTTATTTGTGAACCATTCCATTGTAGATTTTGCTTTATGTTTTGGATCATTGTCTTGTTGGAAGACAAATCTCCGTCCCAGTCTCAGGTCTTTTGCAGACTCCATCAGGTTTCCTTCCAGAATGGTCCTGTATTTGGCTCCATCCATCTTCCCATCAAGTTTAACCATCTTCCCTGTCCCTGCTGAAGAAAAGCAGGCCCAAACAATGATGCTGCCACCACCATGTTTGACAGAGGGGATGGTGTGTTCAGGGTGATGAGCTGTGTTGCTTTTACGCCAAACATAACGTTTTGCATTGTTGCCAAAAAGTTCGATTTTGGTTTCATCTGACCAGAGCACCTTCTTCCACATGTTTGGTGTGTCTCCCAGGTGGCTTGTGGCAAACTTTAAACGACACTTTTTATGGATATCTTTAAGAAATGGCTTTCTTCTTGCCACTCTTCCATAAAGGCCAGATTTGTGCAGTATACGACTGATTGTTGTCCTATGGACAGAGTCTCCCACCTCAGCTGTAGATCTCTGCAGTTCATCCAGAGTGATCATGGGCCTCTTGGCTGCATCTCTGATCAGTCTTCTCCTTGTATGAGCTGAAAGTTTAGAGGGACGGCCAGGTCTTGGTAGATTTGCAGTGGTCTGATACTCCTTCCATTTCAATATTATCACTTGCACAGTGCTCCTTGGGATGTTTAAAGCTTGGGAAATCTTTTTGTATCCAAATCCGGCTTTAAACTTCTCCACAACAGTATCTCGGACCTGCCTGGTGTGTTCCTTGTTCTTCATGATGCTCTCTGCGCTTTAAACAGACCTCTGAGACTATCACAGTGCAGGTGCATTTATACGGAGACTTGATTACACACAGGTGGATTCTATTTATCATCATTCACCTTTCATAGCGGTGCATGCAAGGCAAATTGCTTTACAGATGAAAAACAATAAGATGTGAGCGTTTAAAAAAAATTAAAACAATAAGATTATCGCACACATTTAACACTGATGACAATATCCCCCACTTTTGTAGTCTAAACATCTCAACAGTTACTAAAAGGTATGTCATGGAATTCTGTACAGACATTGATGGCTCCCAGAGAATTAAGCCAAATCACTTTTGGTGATCAACTGACTGTCTTTTGACACCATTCATTTGAAACAACTCAACAAATATTTGGTGAATTGCCATAAAATTTGATTCACACATACATGCACTCCTTAGGATAATTTAGGATATTTAGTCACATTTGTGAGCAGACAGTACAAAAGCATGGCTCCCACATGGAAATCAGTGTGTTGCCACATCATCCTTTCATTTATGCATCACATATGCAAAAATGTAAAGAACTCCCACACACTGTCTCGCTTAGGCTGAATAATTTATTGGAGCTGGGGGCTGTAACTTTTATAAAAATTCCTTTTTGTCCTATTTGCTGAAACTGTCTTTATATCCTGGTAGTAGTACATAAGATAGGTATTGTGTGAAAACAGATTCTTCTGGCTCCTCTTAGTGCCTCTAAATTCATTTGAAAAAATCCACCATGCTTGAACATGAACTACCAACCACTGCCAGAAGGCAGTGTCACCCACTGTCAATCATCTCATGCACATGTAGTACAGTAGAAGTTGATTACATGGTTGGTATTATTCTTGTTCTGAACATCTTTCATAATATCAGAAATTTAAAGAAAAAAGTTGCGAGTCTTCTGAATCAAAACAACAACTAGTGGGCTGGATAAGAAACAGACAGCAGTTCTAAACAAACTCAAAATGTAAGAAATGAGTTTAAAATCTTTGATTATCAGTCCATGGACTGAATGTTTATCATCTACATGGTCAAAAGACGTTTCCATAACATTCAGTGACTGCTAGGAGCAGCTGTGGGGCAAGTTATTCCAATCGCTAACCTTCTGTCTCTACACGCTGGCCATATTAAGAAATTCAGATAAAAGTGTAACTTGTCTTGCACTGCAAATCTAAAAAAAAAGGCAAATTGCCTGACTTTCCCATCTGTATATAGGCTATCAAAGTAACCTGCTAACCTTAGCTGTTAGCCAACTAAGTAAACACGCAATAATAAAGCTTTTGTTACCATATGTTCAGAAATGCTACAATATAGCAATTTAATCATTTATTTCAAAACTCTTAGGTAATGAAATGAGGACAAGGTATTTGATGAAATACAGTGAGTGTACAGTCATTGGAAAACATTTTTATCCAGGTACAGTATGTGGAGTAAAATTTACATTTCCTTCAGCGCATAGCTCTGTTGCCTTGGTTACTAGCCTCCGCTTGCAAGAGATCCCTCTCTGCAGGGAGGGGCTGCAGGAGGCAGGGCAGAAACCCAGCAGAGCGGCAGAGGGAGGGACCTGGACATTCTATTCTTTCAAATTCTTTACCCAAATTCATTCAATTCTCAAAGTAACAGACAAGCTTTAAGGTCACAATATTTTGGTCTATATGACCTTCATCATGTATGAAGCAAAACATGAACTTCTTTCACTTACATCATCTGTTACACCGAATCATCCAATCAGAGAAAGGCAGGGTTCATATCACCTTTGTTAACCACACCGATATTAAATATCAAAACTAAAATTGTAATTCCATAAAAATGTCAAATAAGTAGTTAGCAAGAAAAAAAATGTTTGTGTACCAATCAGCCATAACATATGGCCACCTCCCTAATATGTGTAGGTCCCACTTTTGACACCAAAACACCTCTGACCCATCCAGGCGTGGACTCCACAGACCTCTGAAGGTTTCTGGCACTAAGACATCGGCAGCAGATCCTTTAATTCCTGCAAGTTGTGAGTTTGGGCCCCCACGGATCGGACCTGTTTGTTCAGCACATCCCACGGATGCTCAATTGGAGGGATTTGGAAGCCAACTCATTTTTGTAGTGTGGTTATCCTGCTAAAAGAGGCAACTGCCATTAGGGAATGTCATTGCCATGAAGGACTGTACTTGGTCTACAGTAATGTTTAGGTAGGTGGTACATGTCAAAGCAATATCCACATGAATGGCAGGACCCAAGGTTTCCCAGCAGAATGTTGCTCAAAGCATCACACTGCCTTTGTGGGCTTGGTTTCTTCCCATAGTGCATATTGGTGACATCACTTCCCCATGCAATTGACACACACTCATCTGGGAATCCACATGATATAAAAGAAAATGTGTATTGTCAAACCAGGCAACCTTCTTCCATTACTCCGTGGTCCAGTTCTGATGCTCATGTGCCCATTGTAGGCGGTTTCAGCGGTGCACAGGGGTCAGCATGGACACTCCCTTCTTTGATGCTATATTCTTTCAAATATCTCACACTATTTTACCAATGCTTACACTCATCAGCCTTTTTGGGCATCAATTAATGCCTAGAAGAACTGAAAGAATATTGTATTCCATGTAACTTGTACTGGGATTTTGTTGATGGCTTCCAGCTGTAATATTTTAAACTGGTAATATGGCTGAAGAAAAAAAAAAAAAAAAAAAAAAAAAGCAGCCCCTCTCTGTCAAAATTCGAAATGCTGATTTGAAATATGCTATCCTTCTGAATTTGATTGTCAGCTTTTTTTTTAGAAGCACAAGACAAAATTGCAACAAGGTTATTAACTGTTAAATCATTAAATTAAATGTTTAATTGTTTTATTAAAGTTTTGTTTAGACTGGTGAACTTTTATTAATCACATCATGATGTGCTGACAAAAGCCCAAAATGCTTATTTTTACTATTCAGACTAACATTCCAATTATATAAGTGAATTTAACTGAAATCTGTTTTGTCAAATAAAAATGTGGACTGGGATTTTAATAATAAAACCAAAACTTCATGCTATCTCAATTAGGCAAGAGAAATTTAAACTTCTTGACAAACTCCACCACCCCCACACTAATTGGAATGAAAATAGTCAAGTAGTAACAGTTAATAAATTCATTAAATCTAAAGCTATTTTCTCTGAAGAGGTCATTTGCGATGATACCGTTGGTGTTGTCAAAATGCATAGATAAATGTGTGTTGAGCTGAAATACTAAAGGTGCATGAATATGTCAAATGGGGGTCCACAGCAGTGTTTTCACAGGCACTGTTCCAGCAAGCAGCCCTGAATGTGGGATGCCCTATCCAACCCTAACTGGCAGCTGGCTGACAGCTGACTAGCAGCTGGCTGGGTGACACCTGCTCTTTTCAATCCACTCTAACATTACCACCCCTGTTTTTACAGTAGCACGTAAAGCACCACTCCACCCATTTATGCCACCGCACCACCACCCCATCCCTACCACATACAGACCTTTTGTCCTCTATTCCTATATGGTCTTTAACTCTTCTCATGTCTTATTTTGCTAATCTTTTTCTTTTGCTCTAGGAGCAGCCAAAGTCCACAGATGTACAGAAGCCAGAGTAGGCTGGTCACAGTGCCCTTGTCCTGAATTGAAACCCCATCTCCTGTTACACAGCTGTCTGCTGTCTGTCCTTCTCCAAGTGGCAGGTTACCAAATTAGTCCCTGTTCAGGTTTCTACTATCACTCCATGTACCAATCTTCCTCTGTCTCCTCATGCAGCATCCAACGCTTGTTTTATCTCATGCCTATATTAATAAAGCAGATGCCTTAATTTTGCATGGGAAAAGACTCCTCAGTTTAATTAGCATACAGACATGGACAAATTTGTTGGTACCCTTTCACAAAAAAGGAGCCCACAATTTTCTCTGAAATAATTTGAAACTAGGGTGGCATGGTAGTGCAGTGGTTAGCACTGTCACCTCACAGCAAATTCAGATTTTATTTTAGACATAGACTTTCTTTGTCTGGGCAGCACAGCCGAACTGTGGTTAGCGCTGCTGCCTCACAGCAAGAAGGTTCTGGGTTCGAGCCCAGGCTGACCCGGGGACTTTCTGTGCAGAGTTTGTATGTTCTCCCTGTGCATGCGTGGGTTCTCTCCGGGTACTCCGTCTTCCTCCCACAGTCCAAAGACAGGCAGCTTATGGTGACTGGCGACTCTAAATTGCCCGTGAGTGGTTATTTGTCTACATGTCAGTCCTGTGACAGACTGGCGACCAGTCAAGGGTGGACCCTAGTGTCAGCTGGGATAGGCTCCAGCACCCCGTGACACTTGTCAGGTGATGTAGATAATGGATGGATAATTTGAAATGGACATATGTAAGTGGAATCCATCGTTGTTTATTCCACTTTGCTTTTGATTCAACTAAATATTTTAAATGGACCTTTAACCTGATATTTTGTTACACAACCTTTAGAGGCAATCATTGAAAAACAAATGATTTCTGAAGCTTCCAGTGAGACTTATGCAGCTGCTACAGGTGGTTTGGATCATTCTTCTTTAGCAAACTGCTCCAGGTGTCCCAGACTGGAAGGGGGCCTTCTCAAAACCTGCATGTTTCAGTTCTTTCTATAGATTTTCAATAGGATTCAGAATAGGGCTTAGAGAAGAACACTTCAGAATAGTCCATTGTTCTTTAACTATTATTTGGTGGTCTAGCTGTGCACTGTGGTATATTATCCTGTTGGAGGACCCATGACCTACAACTGAGTCAGAGCTCAGTACGTTTCAATCCAGAATTTCTTGTCTTGATATTTCATTGTGCCTTGCACAGATTCAAGGCACCTCATGCCATATGCAGCGAACCAGCCTGTAAAAACATAACCAAGCTGCCTCCATTTTTCACAGGAGGTATGGTGTTGTTTTCTTTGAAAGTTTCATTTTTAGTTTGTGAACAAAGAGCTGTTGGGAAGTTGTGACTTATCAAAAGGCATCGGTTTTGTTTTATCTGTCCAAAGGGCGTTCTCCCAGGAGCATTGTGCCCAGCATGCATTTTAGCAAACCCCATTCTGGTTTTTTTTTATGTTTTTCTGTCACCCGTGGAGTTCCCCTGGGTCTTCTTCCACTGAGCCCACTGTTGTTCCAAAAGTGACGGTGTGATCAGACACTGATGTACCTTGCCTTGGAGTTCAACTTGTATCTCTGTTTTCTTTGGCTCTTTGTACACCATTCGCACAGTTCCTCTGTCCAATCTGGGGTCGATTTTCCTCTAGCAGGTGGGGAGGTTGGCTACAGTCCCATGCACCTTAAACTCCTTAACAATATTTGAAGCTGTATTCATAGGAAAATCCAGCTGCTTTATAGCCTTTACCCTTAACATGCTCTTCAGACAACTTTCTGTTTTACCTTCTCTTGTCACTTATCACTGTGATGCACCAGTGATCTGAAACAACAGACTATTTTTCTCCATTTAAATTGACTGAATTACTAATTACAAGACTGAAGACATCTGTGTACATCTGTGATACTAAGTAAAAAAAAACGTTCATATTCATAATATTTTTCAGGTGTCCCAACCAATCTGTCCAAGCCATTTTAGAATATCTTTGTAGAATAAATAATTTCTCTTTTCACACTTTCTTAGTTTTACTTTATGACACTCCAAAGGTGTGCAGGTGTACGAGACAACTGGTTCAGTTTTTTAGGAGGAATGAAGCATTTTTTCAATGAGCTGTAAGAGTACCAACAAATTGGTCTCTAAGACACAATAGGCTTTGCTTCAAGCTCTAGGAGGAAGTGTAGTACCACCTGCAAATGATCCACCAGATAGAGTGGCTGCATGCTGACATTTTACCCGGAGCAATTAAATAATGCCAGTCTAGAACAGTTATGCAACAGGCCAGTGATATGATGTATGTGCCTTCTGCTGATGACGACCACAGAACTCCTCACACTTCACTAGATACTGAAACCCCCTGAAACATTCACCAATCATACTTAGACTTGTCAACTGAGGACAGGTAGATCAAATGTAAAGTGTGAGAGATTTAAGATGGTTTTAAGTGTTAAAATACTTGTAATACAGATAGTGGAACGATTTGGTTACTGAGTGTAAATGCTCCCTTAATAAAGAGATTGTAAACCTCACTGGGATTCCTCTTGTTAGATTACTGTAAAAATAAAGTCAAATTAAATTAAACAATCCTTGAACAATTTTTCCCAGAGTGTTTTCAGGGGAAGTGAGCATTAGTTCATAACCTTAGGACACGTTCTTGAAACATATACAGCTTGGCCCTTGGTAAAGTATCAATGCCAACTGCCCTGACCTGTGTCGGAATAGCACAGTGTTAAGCTGCAGCTGTTTCCAGTGCTACACTCTGAATATTAGGTGAGAGCACAATATGTCACATTTATCAGGAATGGCACAAATGTACAATTTCATTAGCTCTACCACAAGTAGTTAGACTTACCAGCAGGTCCGTCAGAACCCTGTCAATAAAAAATGACTGGATAAGTAACATTATGTGCTTGGAAACCAAATTTGATGAAAAAAAATCTTGTCAAATAACACCTTAATAACAGGCTAAGCTTTTCTCCCACATTAAATTCAGTACCTGTCTGTGAAAAACTAGATGGAAGGAGCAGATCATGTACACAGTGTAAAATGTATGAAAATCTGATAGACAAAGATTTATTTTAAGGTGTCTGAGAGTGTGTGAGGACAATAAACACAAGTGCTGTATGGACTGCCTAAAGCCTCAAAACCCAGAATGACAGCTCAAAAAAAATTTTCAATGGTGAACATGCAGATGGGAAATTGGCTAAAAGGGCGTAGGCTATTTGTTGCAGTGCTTGTTAGAGTGTTCATGGTCTTACTCCATTGAAACCTAAGCCACTAGAGTCACGTGTACTTAGTGTGGTTAAGGAGAGGTTCTAATTATACCAGGCTTGCGGGTCAAACTGCATCCTGCCAACCCAGGACACAGATTCAATTTCATTGAGTCAGGTCTCTGTCCATGGCCTTCATTAGATATCCCCTAGCTTTGTTTAAAACTTCCATGAAAGGGAATCCTGTTTACTAGACCTTAAATATTATGAAATTCAGACAAGCAGTCGGGAAGACCTCCCTCCCCCAGGTGGCAGCCTTGTGCACACACACCTGGCATTTACTGTGTGGTGCACAGTCCTTCTCTCTGTGTGTGTATGTGTGTGTGGTCTGTGTTTTTGGGAATATCATGCAACTGCTGGTGTGTGTTCCTGTGAATATAGTCTGCTGATTTCATTTTAGTTCTGTCTGTAAATGCTGTTTGCAAACCTTTAAATATGTTTGATTAAAAAAAAAAACAGACTTTTATTGAAATTAGCTGTCTGGTGATCATTACACAAATCATTGCATTTAGTGCTGTACTTTTATTAAGGTTTTGCTTTCTACACAGACATTTAAACACCTTTACACAGAGATATGGAGAGGAAAGCCCTGAGAAATGAGGCCCATTGTTTTACATGTTAGCCTAACACAGATACAAATTAGCAGACTGTGTTTGTTATTTAATGGTTCCTTGCTGGATAAAGTCATTGTGACACTTTAATTTTGATAAGTCAAACTGGGGATCTTTTTGTTGCTAGTCCACCACTGTATTCAGCTGCTGTAGTGTTGTGCTGCAAAAGAAGCTAGACATGGAACAAATATTTTTTTCAGCAACTTCAAATTTTAGATTATCAGTGAGGGGTCAATGAAATAAATAATCACTGCTTATCGTGATGCAAAGCCTTTTTTAAAAATTTGCATCAGACTAAAAACACTAGTAAAAACTATTCTATAAGGAAAAGAGTGTGTTAAGTGGTATTTGTCCTCTACTTCATCCCTTCACCATAAAGTGAGTCATTCAGGTGCTCTTGCTAAGCAAATGGGCTTGGCCCTCTCAATAGGATTAACAGGATCATAACACATGAACACAGTTTGCTATATTTGGAAAATATTTATTTAAGCATTTTAAATATCTATGAGTACATCTTGGTGAATAAAGGGCCAGAATTCCAGAGGCTTTGAGATCAGTATGCAAGCCTTTATAGATCATTGCAAAAGTCATGGGAACTACAAATGGCATGCTGTACTGTGCAGAGTAATATACACATGCACCTAGCTCAGTGTCATGACCCCGGGGAACAGTGCACAGTGTACACTTTGTAGGTTTGTCCTCAGTTTGTGTTACACATGGTTGCTTTTCCATTTATTATCTGCCCATTTATTATCATACATTTATTGTCTGCTGTGACTGAGGGATTATGCTTTGAATGGATAATGGGATTAAAATCATAATCAGATTGTTTGTTGACACTTTCAGCTTCTCATGACCATTAAGGTGCAACTCCAGCAATTTCATTTTGCACTTCTAAAAAGCTGGGAGACCAGCAAAGAGTCCCATGCACTCCGAGGGCCCCATTTAGCTCGGCTTGAGTTAATGCACAGGCTGAGAGAAAGGGGTTGCCCCAAGGAGAGCCTGCTAGGTAATACACATGGATTATGCCAACACGGTAAATCTGCCAGGTGTTGCAGTCTTTGTATGTAACTGTTGTTTGGCTTTAAACAGGTGAGCCTTCAGAGCTAATGGTGTAGTTCTTTGAGAAGTTTGGAGATAAACCCTACTGCACCACCGACCTAAAAATATACCTGCACCTGCTCGCTCCTGAGCAGCATGTACAGGTAAGATGGAGTTTCAGCTGCTGCGTTGCTGAGCTGCCACTTGTACAGTGAAGTGGTCGGCTGTGAAACCCATTTCTCTTCTTTGCAGTTCATTAATCGTCTGAGTGAAGCGGTTCCACTAGGAGAGCAGGGTGAGGAGGGCTTTGCTTTTCCAGACCACACCAAAGCGCTGCAAAGGCATCTCTGTGTGTGTCAGCTGAGTTGAGGCCTCAGGCTGCATCACTCTCTCGACGTGGATGGAAAACTGCTGCTCATTACGGAGCTCAAGGCTCACTATCATCATGGGCACAAGTTTGGTAAGAACATTACTTCTGGCATTAACATTTGTCCTGGTTAATCAGATCGTACATGGAGTAAAGAGGCAGAAATCTTGTAACATCACCCAAACTGGATGAAATGTGAGCATGATGTGACCAAGTGTAGCCAGAAGCATGGAAACATCTGTTCATCACCACATCTTCTCTGATCACAGCAGTCATTCATGACTGTGGCAGTTAAAAGTCCCTTTTAAGTCCCTTTTGCACATTTTTGGCAAATTGTGCTGAATAAAAAAAGGCAGTGGCATTTTTAAGTCTCCACACTGGCGATAGCCAGAGGCCTTGTGTTTTCAGGTTGTCCGGCTGGCCCCTTCATGTGAACAGTTTGAGGGACTTTCTTCAAAATTTGAAACAAGGGTCCAGTTGAACTCAACGATGCACTGACTAGTTTGGTTGTCAGGGTCACCTCACATCCTTCCCATTCCCATGGATTTGGCTGGTTGGCAGGCCATCAGAATCCTTTAAGACCGAGGCCACCTGGCATTACCTTAATATGAATGTTCACCAAAAACTATGTTGTCCGTTCAAATGCCCACAATTCTTTCTAGCAGAATGCAACTACTTGATTTTAATCGAGCAGAGAGTTCTGTTCTGGGATGTCATGAGCAGCTTGAGAGGTGTTTCACTCAACAACATTGGACCTAATTGTAAATAACAGTTGTGCAGCCTTGTCAAAGCGCAGTGTGCAGGGACAGTAGTGTGTTAGTAGATACCATGGGATTTGTCATGTGTTATGTTTCAGAAGCCCAAAACCAAAATACAGCAGCTTCTCAGTCTGTGAAACATCAGCATCTTCTATTAGAAATAATGACACAACCCAGAGAAAAAAAGTGGACAGTGGTATAGTGTACAGATATCAGCAAGGAGCACTGTTAGATGGCGACTTGGCGCTGTGTGTAGTGTGCAGTTAGATGCAGTTTTTACTTTGGCAGAGCAATGTGAAAATGTGAGTAAATGGTGACTACTCCCCTTCCTGTCAGTCATGGGTATGCATAGAACCACAGACATAATATTTGCCTTGTTTTGAAGAGTCCAGCTCATTTGCTTGAGATGTTTGTAACCACACTATATGTTGCTGAGGTTCAGAACAATGGCTGACAATCTGCAGCGTCATCTCGCCGCTCGCTTTTAGTAGAGAATGGAAAACAAACACTGGAATGTTTTAGCTTTTTTAAATAATAAGGTAAATGTGAGATGTTTGGCTTGAAATGTATTTTTCTTTAATTACAGAGTTTCAGCATTGCATTGACATATATCACATCCACCACTGGTTTGTGAATCATTCACTTCACTACAGTATATTGCCCCACAGCAGCTCTGTCTTCACACACAGATGCTGCCCCCTATTGCTTGGGGAAATTTGAAATGTGGATGGTGTGTGTGCATATTAGTGGCCAGGGTCTCTGATGTATTTTCCTTCAAGTCTGTACTAGTCTGCAGTCATCTGTATTTCTTATTTTTCCAGTAAAATGACATTTTATGTGTAGCTTTTACTGCAAGAACAGGCACAAAGTAATATGATCCCATATACCCACATACAGAGCAAGACATAAATACATTCTGTTATGACATATACTCAAATGGAAGGTGCCATCATAATCAAGTGAACTCTATTTTGCTTTGGCAATATTGTTTCTGAGCTTTTGTGTCAGTAAAGCTCATTAATCATTGTTACAAGGTCCAAGGTAAGCTCAGGTGAGTTTCAGCGTTTGGTGGAGATTTTTGCGTCACCGTCTGCTGCAGGCATATTTTATATGTACAGAGGTTCCTCCATCTTTCCATGAGCAGCCACTGGCATTTTTCAGTTGTGTAGCAGTTTTGAAACACCAACTTTTAGAAGAAGACTTAATTTTTTGACATCTTATGACACACTTTAAAACAGGCATTTGTTGTTTCAGATCACACTAAATATGAACATATGAGCCAACTGTCAGTTTGTTATGCTGTAGTGCCTCCATTTAAATAAACTGACAGTTGGCTGATGTTCACATTTAGTGTGGGAATCAGACATGGTTTCATTAAATCAATCATCAGTGTAGAATTGAGCTTCCTGAAGATCAGGATTCAAAAACACCAGTGTTGCACAGTCTTGCCGGAACCTTCTCTGATCCAGTGTTCTGGCTGCACAACGATGATGAATAATGTTGGTGGGAAAGTTTGTGCCTTATTGGCAAATATTTTCTCCCACATGTTACTAAACACTAGGCGTGAACAGCCCTCAAGATGAGTAACACATCCAAACTGGTTCAGGATCAGTTTGTTATGCAGTAGTGCCTCCATTTATACAGAGGTAGTGAAGCCACAGAAACACACTTTATCACAGGCAGCTGGAATCAGTAAATAGACACCTAATAAATGGGTTCTAACACACTGTGATGTAGTTGTGAGCTGCTACAAATGTTTATTAATGTATTTCTCAACAACTATAACTCTGCCTGCGGATACCCACCCAGTGTAGGCTGCTGTATACGCAGATCAGTGACATTACAATAAAACACAGCTGTTATGTCTCCACTGGAGAAGTTATAGTGGTTAACAAATACTCTTAATAAATATGCAATCAAAATATTTGTACATCTGACAATATTAGATTAGAGTTATTAAATGTTTTTATATAAACGCTGACTAGGGGACTTAAGGTATAGTGGTACCCCTCATGTCCTCTGAGCTTTGGTTGCTGGTGTCAGTGATGCACTATTTTAAAGGAACAGTTCACTGATTTTACACATGAAGGCCAGTTTAGTCATCATGGAGAGTAGCCTACTCCTCAGTCTGTGAGAACGGTTGTCTACTGCTGTCTACTGTCCTCTGAGGCTCACGGCCTTAGGAATGTTTGTTCCAAAGCATTAGTCTTCAGGTACAGCAGCTGCCACAACAAAGGTGCTTATGATACAAATACAGAAACGATCAGTTCAGGAAAGGTCAGTCTGTCAGACTTGAAATTTGCCTGCAATATGTATGCAGTGTGAAGTTGGATTTACTGTTGACTGCGCAGTTAGACTTACTGCTTGAATCCAGAAGATGGAGATATTGGACATTTGTGATTGGGTGAGAATGTTAACCCTAACCCTTCACTGTCATCTTTGCTGAATTGCTTTGTTACAGTACTTATATAGACATCCCATTTTCAACATAGCGATTAAATCAATGCACATCACATTCACAGACACATGTAAGTCACTAACAAGATATCTCTTTTGGAATGCTTTGGCTAAGGGCTTTTCACAGTCAGCCAAGCCAGTAACAGCATCTTCATGCAGGTAATAATACATCAGTGCTTAAAGAAAATATTACTCATTGAATTCCGGGTGGGACTTTCCACATGTACAGCTCATAAAACATAGATGTATTAAACCTTCGTGCCAAAGGAAAAATGTAAAAAGAAACACACAAAGTCATCCTGTACTAAATGATCTAGTTTTAGTTAAAAACATATTCAGTAGAATTGGCCTGTAGTGGAAAACACTATAGTCAAGAGTTTCTCCAGGCAGGAATGGAATTAATGGCACACTGATGTTATGAAATTATTAGCAGTCATCTTGACATATAAACACAGAGATACCCTGCTGAGCTCGTGTTTTTATTCATACTCTACTGTAAGGCCAATCTTCTCAAGGCTCGCTGTCCATAAGTAACATGTTAGTATGCTATGTTTCACCTTTATTATTAGATCTTCACATTTTACAGAGAAGACATAAAGCTTGCATGTGGATTCATTTTAGAGTATCATAAGTTTAAATCCTAGTTGACATACAGGTACAGTATCTCAGCAATGTGAAGCCCATGCAGGGCCAAAGGGCATGAGACAGGCAGCTATTGCAGCCCCTATATGACTGATAAAGCTGTGAGATAGAGACGCACTTGTTTCAACACCGACCAGTTTGAGAGTGCACAAAACTGATTTCCAACGCTACCGAATTTGCAGGTCAGAGTAAGAGATCGCGCACACCTGTAGATCATTCTACTGGCCTGTACTGGAAAACGCTATTAATCTGCTGTGACTTTAAGAGGCCCGGAGCACCGCGTATTGCCTGGTTTGCATTGCAACAGCAGGGGTGTGGCACAGTTTACACACATTACAAAAGTCTCTGGACTTCCTGAATGTGTTAGTGTGAGATATTACACTGTATCTTCGCGCACGATGTCTGCCGCTGAATGGAAGACGAAATGTGAGGTTGAGTGGAGTCTGCAGCGCGCACCGATGCCCGACAGCCTGGACTGGAAGTCTATCTATCAGGCAAAGCCGCTGTGGAGGAACTTAGTGAAGAACCCTGCGCCTCTAGGTACCGTAGCTCTGTCACAATCAGAAGTCATGCGTTGTTTTTCATGGCAGTGGGAGGGTCACACTTTAATAACACTGATCTACAGATCTCATAGAGGCTAGATGTTAGTGCACATCAGCTTACAATAAGTTTGGTATGGGTGTTTCAGACTCATAGTTTCCAAAGTCCATGGTAGAACAGGTACTCAGATCCTTTATTGAAGTAAAACTAGCGGTACCACACTGTGAGAATACTCCACTGCAAGTAAAAATCTTGGATTGAAAATTCTTACTTAAGTAAAAGCTTCAAAGTATTCGGCCTATGAGGAATTTTTAAAGTAGACTGTTAAAAGTAAAAGTACTCATTCTGCAGAACAGTAGTCCCTGTCGTTGTTTTAGTGTTATACAGTATATTACAGTTGAGTTTATTTAGGTCTGTAAAACAAAACAATCAAATAAAGCATATCATGGCTTTGATTCTTATTGTTGGTGCATTAATGTGTATATTGAACTTTACAGCTGTAGTTATTTGAGGTTGCACCAATTTTAAGTACTTTAATTATTGTAGGTAGTAAAATCTGCTGGAATGCATGAAGAATTGTAATTTGCAAAGTATTAAAGGTAAATGCAGTGGAGTAAAAAGTACATTTCCTCTTAAAGGAAGTTTGGTATAAAGCAGCAGAAAATGGAAATACACATGAAGTACAAGTACCTCACATTTGCAGTTAGTTACAGTACTTGAGTAAATGGACCTTATTGTATTCCACCTTTGTCCATCGCTTCCTAAGTTTCAGGTTCAGTTTTGATTCAATAGTAAGCACAAATTACTTTAGTCCTGAACTGATCTTGAACCAGTTTGGATGTGTTACTCATCTTGAGGGCTGTTCACGCCTAGTGTTTAGTAACATGTGGGAGAAAATATTTGCCAATAAGGCACAAACTTTCCCACCAACATTATTCATCATCGTTGTGCAGCCAGAACACTGGATCAGAGAAGGTTCATGCAAGACTGTGCAACACTGGTGTTTTTGACACCTGATCTTCAGGAAGCTCATTTCTACACTGATGGTTTAATGAAACTGTATCTGATTCCAAAATCAGCAGCCAACTGTCAGTTTGTTATGCAGTAGTGTTATACAGAGGTAGTGAAAGCCACAGAAACAAATACACTAACATAGATATACCTAAACACAATAACCAAGCCTTTTTATACATCACTTTTTATAAACGTACTTAATCAGATGGGTTACAATAAAAATGTTAATTGACTTTAAAGATCTGATCATCTAAATCACAAGAAACCATTTTTTCTGCTGACCTCTGGTGCATAGCCATATATTTAATTTAGGTTTTTCTGAGGTGT
>NW_018128318.1:61512-65578 GCF_001952655.1 Monopterus albus
ATCTAAAATTGCTTTTGAAAAAGCTCAACAATGTGTTTTTAAGCTACATTTTAAAGTGCCTTCATTAGGAAAGTAAAATAGGCAGAAAGTGACTTGATGTGCCCTTGATGACATAAGGATTTAGACCAGTTGTTATAAGAAACTGATGTGCTTAATTTTTTGTAACAGTACTAAGCCAATAACCAATGCATGCATTTGTTTTCATAGGAGATATTGGTCCAGTCTGATTTGTAATGAGGAAAAGCAGCAAACAATTGGCTATAACACCTACATTCACATTAAGCATTAAACTAATGTTGATTGCCCGGGAGGGGAACAGTACACCAAGGTCACTGGATTGTAAAGCAACATCATTTATAAGATGAATGACCGCTGTATTTGCTAAGGGAAAAGCTGAAGTTGAAAAGCTGATGATGCATAGAATGAGTTGCTGACTAATCCTCCCTTTTCATTTTTCACACTGAGACACACCCTGTAACCCAGTTACAAATACATTTTTTGTAGTTTTTTAATATTTACAGTAGGATTGCAGTGGCTTGGGTAGGTGTGGTGCCTTCTATAGTTGTCACTTTGTCTTATTCCTGGCACAGGATTGAGTAAGGACACCCCTCCCCCTGAACCTGACCTGCCTGCAGTGCCATCCCATGGACCTCCACGTTTCCAACCTGATGGTGAGAGATCAGCTTGTTTGACAGCAAATGAAAACAAGGAAAATGTTTTGCAAATCTAATCTCTTAATTCATAGGTGACTTCACTGGCTGGAGCACGAGCACCGAAGTCCTACCCTATGATACCAGTGGCATCCCAGCAGGCGCGGTTATCTGTCAATTACCTCAGTATAGGTGGGTGTTACCATGAAGGATGCTTCACCTACAGTACAGTGAGTTATAACAGGGATTACCAGTACACTTACAACTACAATAGGAGGTGGAAAACCAGCACATACAGTGTAAGACCGGGATACAACATACTGTAAAAAGCAGGTGGTAAATGTGACTCCTGTCTGCTCTGTTGTCCTCAGCTGGTTCACCATGGAGCAGGTTGTGGACCTGAAGGCAGAAGGACTGTGGGAAGAGCTGCTGGATACATTTCAGCCTGAAATAGCCATCCAAGACTGGTGAGTTAATGAGCACGGCCTACCTCCAGTCTTTATACCAGACCAACTGATTACTTATCAGCTTTGTTGGTGTATGACACAATGCACAGTGCATGTTTTAGTCAGTGCATCTGCACGGTTCACCTAGAAAACTGTGTGATAACCTGGAATTGCTTGAAGGAAAAACGACCAGCTTTTGACTCATTTTGGTATTTTATCTTAGAATCAAAATATGATTGCACTGAGGGAATTAACCAGATGTTCATAATCAGTAAAGCTGCATAGAATCGACTAGAACAAGAAACATCTACTTTGTAGGTGTAAGTGAAATTCAGTAGCTTTAATTATAGCTTTACATCCTAACAGTTTTCTGTGGTACAAACTAGTATAAATAATGTTTGTGTTTTTTTTTTTTTTAATTACATTTTTTTTTATAGGCATAGGACCTTTATGTGCATTATTGCACTGCTTTATTTTGATATTTTTAGATTTACAAAAAATAGTTGTTTCTGGAAATTAGAAACAAAGGCTGTCTTTATTCATGTCATCTACAGTATGTCCATCCACTCTTTGGTCCACTCTTTGACACTGAGGGGTCAAACAGGTTTAGATTGTTGTTACGACAAATTTTCTAGAAAGTTATGTTTTATGTCCTGGTAAACTTAATATATTTGGCTGTTAGTCATACACAGAGCCATTAAGATAGAAGAGCTGTGACACTGAGGGGTCAAAAATGGCAACGTGACTCATGTAGCTTCAAATAGTTCCTAACAGTTGATTAATATCCATTGTTTTCTGTAGGGGACAGTGCGATCTATAAGCAGTTACTATTTTTAATGCCTTGTACAGCCTTGCAAACAAATTCTATGTTCTTTGGCTGCAGATAGCTCAGCTAACATAGCTAGCTGGCTAGGTACCTATTCTATTAAAGTGACAATATTTGAGAGAAACAGTCAAAAAGGTTGTAAAATGTTTTGACACATGTCACTAACTTAAAATGTCACAAGTTGTTACTATTGATTTCAGCTTCTTACCTGAAAAGATGGCAGCCAAGTCAGTGTAACTCTGTGGTGCTGCTCCTAATATTTGGAACTGTTCAACATTCCAATGATCCACCATTAAGTGTTAAAAAAAAAAGAAAAAAAAAAAGTCATTGTGGGGTTGGTGGAGATGTCACTCTCCTTCTTAATCCACTTTGGTCCAACAAAGCAAGACAAGACACCTGAGACAATGAATTATCACTTCTGTAAACACTATGTAAACATTTACTTATCTGTTCTTTTGTCAGGTATGAGGAGAGTCAGATCCATGACTCTATCTACCAGCTGCATGTAAAGCTACTGGGTGCTGACAAAAGCACAGTGATCTCAGAACACACTGTCAGTCCCACTGAGGACCGCAGCACTTACTCACACACCTGGAAGGAGGTGAGTTATTGAGTCCCCTGACAGGTCTAATAATCCATCCTTCCAGTATCTGTATTGCTTATCCTGTAGAGGGTCTTGGGGCGGGGGTGCTGGAGCCAATACCAGCTGACATTGGGTGAGAGGCGGGGTCCACCCTGGACAGGTCACCGGTCTATCACAGGACTGACACTTAGCAACAGACAACCAGTCACACTCACATTCACACCTATGGGCAATTTAGAGTCACCAGTCAACCTAAGATGGAATGGGAAGAAGCTGGAGTACCTGGAGAAAACCTACAAAGGCACAGCAAGGTTTGAGGTCTGAATCTGGAGTCTTCCATGCTGTGAGGTGACAGTGCTAACCACTGCACCATTGTGCTTCCTTCAGTAGTCTGTCTCTATCCAAGTTATTCATTGCATGTTTCTGTTTTGGCCTGCAGGTGTCGTATGTGTTCTCTGACTATGGACCTGGGGTGAGATATGTCCACTTCCAGCACCGACTGAAGAACAGCTTCCTGAACAGTTTCTTCCCCACACTGTTCACCAGCAGCTCAGTGATGGTCAGACCATTCCGAGCCAGCTCCTAGGCTAAAACCTACTGAAATTTAGTTGTTTATACACCCTAAGCCTCAGCCTGATCAAGGCATCTTCACTTTTAGACTAGTTATACTGGTATGGGGCAATAAAACAAACACTTTTCTTAATTCAGAGTTGATTATTTCTTTCATGTGGAGAAACCTGTGTCTGAAAAATACTACTGGAAATATATTTGCATGAAATAAACATACAGTATAGTAAACAGACAATGCTCTCATGGAGTATTTTTCTGTTTATATTGTCTAAATGTTGGGTTCTTGACTGTGTGAGCGTTGCATGATAGCACTGGGACACTAGAGGGCAGGTGCAGCATGATTTGGTCAAACCATATCATGGCCTATTTGGAACAAAGCAACTGAAGCTGACTGGAGAAAACTGCACAGAGGAGATACAGAGGCAAGACGATGTGGCTAGATGTGCAAAAGCAGTCCCTCGGGTGAAGCAGGGATGAGGTGGAAAAGTCCATAAATGAAAACACCCAGTTGGAGGGAAGTGAGGGATGGGAAGCTGGTAGAGTCAGATTTAGGTTGGGACCAACACACCCTGCGCTTCCATCTTCCTAAAATATCACTAAATGAATAGGCATTTATATAGGTGTCTATATATGGCTTCACTTTCTGTCAGGTGCACATTCTATCAGGGTGTAAAACAAGCTGTCACTGAAAGTAAGCACAAGAAAACAAAATGGGATTTAGTTAGTCCCTGAGAATGAAAAAGTCAGGCAGGAACAGACTGAGGGGTTATGGGCTGCCGGCTCTGTTTGGAAACCACCCAGAAGGCAAATTGTGTGTGGCGGAGCAGAGACAGTAAGAATATTTTACTGAGAGTATGAAGGAAGAAGTTGTACAAAGACCTGGAAGCACTCTGAGAAAATTTTTTAACTCGACCTTGGACAATCAAGAGAAAATAATTTACATTAAAAATATAAAGAATTGGTGAGAAGTAACATAAATGACAGAGGGCAG
>NW_018128318.1:65613-66106 GCF_001952655.1 Monopterus albus
ATGTATCAACTGTGAACAGGCAAGACATGGTAGTTAAAGGAAGACACGGACTGTCAAATGAGAGGGGATTTAGGGAAACAGCTAACAGTCCCTCAGAAGATAGCTGGCACTAATCTTAGACCAAATCTTGTCAGAACCTCAGCAAGTATTTTTTGGAGCTATACCATGGAGGGATGCCAAAGAAATGGCTTATGAGAGAAAAAGGCTAGGAACTCGGACCTCACTCCCATCTATTCACCTGGCTAATCTCCGCTCCCTGGTCAACAAAATGGATGAAATTCTTCTCGTCAACAGGACTAACTCTGACTTTGCACGCTCTGCTGCTTTGTCCTTTCACGGAGACCTAATGGGGTTTGTGCACAGATGATGAGATAGTGATGGTTGTCATGCCATCCAAGTACACTCTTATGGGTGGTAAGCGTTGCCCTCCCTGAAACCTCTCCCCCCCGAGGTACCACCTACAGTGAGGAACAGAAGTATTTGAACACCCTGC
>NW_018128318.1:66546-68683 GCF_001952655.1 Monopterus albus
CTAGGCCACTCCAGAACCTTGATATGCTTCTTACGGAGCCACTCCTTGGTTATCCTGGCTGTGTGCTTCGGGTTGTTGTCATGTTGGAAGACCCAGCCACGACCCATCTTCAATGTTCTGACTGAGGGAAGGAGGTTGTTGCTCAAAATCTCACAATAAATGGCCCCATTCATCCTCTCCTTAATACAGTGCAGACGTCCTGTCCCCTTCACAGAAAAGCACCCCCAAAGCATAGCGTTACTACCTCCATGCTTCACAGTAGGGATGGTGTTCTTGGGATGCAACTCATCCTTCTTTTTCCTCACACGAGTGAAGTTTAGACCAAAAAGTTCTACTTTGGTCTCATCTGACCACATGACTTTCTCCCATGCCTCCTCTGGATCATCCAGATGGTCTTTGGCAAACTTCAGATGGGACTGGACATGTGATGACTTGAGCAGGGGAACCTTCCGTGCAATGCATGATTTGAAACCATGACGGCATAGTGTTCTACCGACAGTGACCTTTGAAACTGTGGTCCCAGCTCTCTTCATGTCATTGACCAGCTCCTCCCTTGTAGTTCTGGGCTGATTCCTCACCTTTCTTATCATCAGTGATACCCCACGAGGTGAGATCTTGCATGGCGCCCCAGTCCGAGGGAGACTGACAGTCGTCTTTAGCCTCTTCCATTTTCTAACTGTTAGATATTTTTAGTCAGATAGACATTGGTTCGGTACTTGTATGTATTAGAAATGTTTAGTGGAGTCAGGATGTCTAGGTAGGCTGTTAAATGCTTAGTCATGCTCATGAGTTTTTACAGGATGCAGATGGTCAAGGATAACTAGATAGAAAAATTGATGACTGTTAGAAGACAGGATGATTATTATTATTATTATGATGTGTATAACTGTAATCGTAATCATATTTTCTTATGTTTAATGTCATGACATGTCACTAGTGGTCATGTCAGAATGTTTTTAGATACACACCACTTAATCAACCGACACACACACACACACAAGAGCACCATGCACCCAAAAATTGCAGAATAAGTTGCTAACTTAAAGTGGGCTAGGATGAAGGTTATGCTATACAGGTTCACAGGCTAGGCAGCAAACCTAATGGACATTTAAGGGCAAGTATAGCATGTTGGAAATTTTTATTGTTGTTATGCACACCTCCAATGCAAGCCAGAAAGAGTAAAGAGTAAATGAACTTACTCCGATGATGTCTCTTGCGATTTTATTCAAAGAATAAGTACTATGCAAAGTATTTTAGCTGAGAGGACAGAGGTGTAAAACCCTCATGTAGAGCGATCACAGTCTAACAGAGAGCCCATTGTACACAGACACTATTTAAGTATCACATTCAAAGCCAGATGGGCAGTATCTCTCATGGGAGTACAAGGGAGACAAAGAAAGCCAGAGGCAGGGCGAGATAGCAAAATATGGACAACCAACCTCATCTAGCTTCAGAAGAGTAGTTTTCCCACATCTTCATTTTCCTGCAACGCATGCTCATTAGTATAAACATACACCAACCAGCCACTTTAGTAGTCATACCTTTACAATTGTATGCACTTCAACAGTTCTGCCTTAACATCTGTGTTTATGAAAGTGAAAATGTTTCAGTTTTTGGTGAAATTGTCATAAATGTATAATTTTAATTATATGTTTATATTTCAATTCATAGTGAAAGATGGTGTTGTACTGGCCTACATTATATTCAGTTTTTGTTATATAGCGCCAGGAGCTAATTCCTCAGTGGCTCTCAGCAAACTCCACGATGTCATCAGCGCCCATCCTGATGCTGTTTTTATCATCGCCGGCGACGTAACCAGTGCGGTCTATGGACTGTATTCTCCAAATACATGTGGACATTCCAACCTGGGAAAAGAATGCTCTGGACCGTGTTTACATCCGTGGTGCATACAGGGCCGCACCCTGCCCCCACCTTGGATGCTCGGACCACATTTCTTTGTTCCTGTATCCAGCTTACAGACAGAGACTGAAACAAACAAACCATGTCACCAAACAAATTAAACTCTGGACCCCAGAGACTGAGGGCACCCTGCAGGACTGTTTCGCCCAGACAGACTGGGATGTGTTTAAAGCTGCAGCCACCTCAGAGGACTTTTCTGTCAGCATACAGGATTATG
>NW_018128318.1:69885-81813 GCF_001952655.1 Monopterus albus
GACCGGCTGTATCACTGTCTGGTATGGCAGCACTACTGCTATGGACCGCAAGCACCTGCAGAGAGTGGTAAAGACTGGAGCAGAGAAGATCACCAGGACTCCACTGCCCTCTCTGCAGAGCATTTACCACCGCAGGGTGCGTAGGAAAGCAGCCTCCATCCTCAAAGATCCCACCCACCCCCAGCACGGACTGTTTATGCCCCTACCCTCCGGAGGTACAGGAATGTGAAATGCAGGACCTCTAGACTGAAAAACTCTTTCTTTCCCTCTGTCATCAGACTCCTAAACAGCTGACAGAAGTATACAATCAGGAATTACTTCATGTAATTCCACCTTTATTGTTTACATTCCAAGTTTGCATATGCATAGTTGCATGTGATTTAGATTCTGTGTACTATTTATCTACCTTATATTTCACCTTGTATTTTTTGGCATTCATTGTGGACAGCAAAGTAAGAATTTCATTGTACAGGGAAACACATTTCCTTACTGTGCATGTGCATATGACAATAAACACTTTGAGTCTTGAGTCTGATAAAGATAATATAAAGATAAATTTGACGTCAAATACAGCACGGACAAGATGTGCCTATCTGAGCTTAACGCAGCCAACTTTAACACATATGTAGTTCTGAACAGGTATGACACGGGGCAACTAAAGGCAGGGAGGGACTGTCAAATGGGCCAGGAGATAGCTACCGGTAATCTAATAATATCAGATCATGTGTTGTGGTCAGTAGCATGGTAGGTTGTGTATTTTGTTGAGTTGACAGTACCATATGAGGACCCAGTAGGAAATGTCCTATGAGAGAGCTGGCAGCAGTGGAACGTGGTTCAACCAAGTGGAGATTGTCTGCAGGGGATCTGCTGGCAGATCAGTTTTTTCCCTGTTAACTGAACTGGGTATAAGAAGATATAGCCTAAACCAGGCGCTGAAAAACATGGTGGACACTGTGGCTAGTTCCAGTGAATGACTCTGGGATGGAAATAAAATGTATTGTATTGTTGGGGGCAGAGAGCTCCTGGCGGGATTCTCCCATAATGACTCTCTGGATGGGCTGTATATAGTTTTGGCAGGGATTGTGTGTTTTCGGTGTGTTCTTTATGTCTTGCTGTGTGTTCCCTAGCAGTGCTTAATAATAAAAGTGGATCCAGGGAGCATCCAAAAAGATAACTTCTGTCTCCAACTCTTTTTTTATATTATTATTACTATTATCATTATTACAATTATTATTGTTGTTGATGATGTTATTATTATTAATCATAATAATATTGATATTAGTATTAGTATTAGTGTTATTCAAGGGGAGCAGTAGTAGTAGTATATAATAGTATATACATATCACAAATAACCTCTAAGCTACTGTATATCACTGTTGGGTTTCCAGGCAACTGATTATACCACATGACAAGGGCTACACTGAACCAACAGACGTTTATAAGCATCTTTCTTACTGCAGACTTGATTGAAATCCTATTATGGACATATCCATCCATCCATTTTCTAAACCGCTTAGTCCCAAACGGGGTCACGGGGGGCTGGAGCCAATCCCAGCCAGCTGCGGGCGAGAAGTGGGGTACACCCTGGACAGGTCGCCAGTCTATTATGGACATATTAACATGTATAAAGTGCAAAACTGAAGGCTTATTTGAAAGAGAGATAACTAATTCACTTATTGGTGCCCTTCACTGGTTATCTGTGAGTTTTAGGATTGATTTAAAGGTTTTACTGCTTGTTTTTAAGGCTTTGAACATTGTGACTCCTGCTTATACAGTATCTGTGATATGTTGGCTCCCTATGAGCCTGATTGCTGTTTGAGATCCTCTGGCAGGGCCTTACTAATGGTTCCACAATCATGATTTGTTATGAAAGGTAGCAAGGGCCTTTGCAGTCTGACCCCTTGGCTGTGGAGCTGCCTGATGACCTTAGGCAGGCAAACTAGCTGTCCTTTAAATCTCTTCTTTAAACTCACTTTTATTACATAGTCTTTTCTTAACTGATGTATTTTACGCTTTGCTCTTCCTTTTATTACTTTTATTTCTTGTTTTTATTATAATAACAACAACAACAACAAAAATAATAATTATTATTATTATTTGTATTATTATTTAAATTATTTGAATATTTTAATGCCGTGCTTGCGTGGGTTCAGTCCAAAGACATGCAGCTTAGGTTGATTGGTATCTCTAAATTGCCCATAGGAGTGCGTGTGTGGTTGTTCGTCTATGTGTTAGCCCTGCGATGGATTGGCGACCTGTCCAGGGTGTACCCCGATTGCCGGCCGGGATTGGCTCCTTTGACCCCGTTCAAGCAGTAGAAAATGAATGAATAATTATTATTGTTGCTGTTATTATTATTATTATACCAATGCGTATTTATTCATTACTTATCAGCAATAACTGCACTATCACTAGATTAGTCAGTTGGATAGAGTTAATATATGGCAGCATGCACATGGACCATGCACAGGAATTGATTAATTTTATTTTATGAACAATGGTGAAATAAACAGATTTGTATCCTACCATTATGCAAACAATCTAGTCTACTTGTAAAGTTCACACATTTTGAAAAACATAGTATATGTCAATCCTATTACTGTTACCTTAGTCAAAATACAACTTAGTGGAAATACGACCCTCAAAAGCGTTTAATACATTACATAATACATTACAAATAAAATAGGGAGGAAATTATTGGCCAGCTGAAAGCAGGCTGTGCAATGGCCAGCGGCAATCAATTGGCCACAAAAATGTGCAGCTGCGCACTTTTACCTGCTTGTGCTGCTTTCATGTGCTCTCGAAAACAACTCGGATGAGATGTGTTCATGGATATGATAAACCATCATCTTGTTACTGGAACAAAAACTAGCAGTTTGAAGCTTAATGTAACATAAGAGCTATTACCTACCATCTCCATAGTATTTAAATATATTTTTATAACAAACACTTGCTTTAGTGTAACATATTTACAACTTCACAAGACCTGAAACAGGAACGTAGGAGGAAACCCTGAAGGCAGCACGTCATCCACCGCGTGTGGTCACAGTATCACCATCGTTAGAGAGCGGCAATGTGAGGTAACGCGAAAGTTAACTTTGTGAGTTTAGCTGTGAGTCCAGACGGGGGAATTGTTATCAGGCGTCTGTTTCCAGACTTTCAGAAGCAGTGCAAGCTTTTGGAGGAGCTGTGGCATAACGCAGAAGGTAAGAGACGAAGGGAAGGGAAGGATGGAGGAACAGGTGCGGCGGATAAACTATGGCATTTTGGGCGGTTGTTAAAGGCTACGCCCTCGTGACCCGTAGGTAGTTTTGATTGTGATAAGACTGTGATAAAGACTAATCTATATAATCTAATAAATAAGATCCTCTTCAGGTTGCTAAAGCCCTTATACATGGAGCCTATTCCTCTGTTAAATGGCACTTAGCTGACTGAAATATGACAAAGCACATACAGTATTTGGCCCCAAATAATACATTTACTTTGTTTTTCAACATACCTGCGCAAGTAAATACATTTCATGAGACTGCTGCAAGCTCTAACATTTGGTTAATGCTTGAAAACCACATATGCATCACACCTGTACAGGTATATGGCAGTCCCTACTGTACCTCAGCCTGTGTGACAGTGCTCTGGTTGGTTGTTTTGTTTGACTGCAGCACGTCCTGTCGGTTTCTTCAGGTTAAATGGAGAAATTAAAACTGGATTGCCACTTTTATAGTATGCCAAGTATGTTTCAAGGGGAGTGTAATAATGTTTGTACCTGCTGCACATTAAAGATTCCCATTAATTTGATTCCTACAGATCAATCTGCTTTCTTCCTGACATTTTCTATAAGAGCTGAACTTCAGAGCTGACATTTAGCTGACATGAAAGCATCATTCATTTAGCAGATTGGCAGTGCCACATACAGTGTCCCACTCACCCATCTCACATCTGCAACAGCAGCGGCTGCCCACAGCAGTGTTGACAGTCAGTGGTGTGTGAGACAGGAGGCGCTGACTGTAGATTCACCCCCAGTGCTGGTCCATTATAGTTGATTATGTATACGACAGCTCTTGTGTCCCTTTTCACATAAGCCCCTTGGGTAGCGTCTAAACATAATCCAAAAGTAATATGTGTTTATGTGTTGGGGTTCAGAAACTAAATCAAAGCAGTCCACCACTAACATTCACTGACACTTATCCTGAAATACAACCTCCCCCACACATAATTATGTGATGGATAGGTTTCTTTCTCCCTGAGTGAGTCAGACTAATACATCTCATTTTGCTACTTATGGATAATGCTCCAAATGCCATGTTAGGATAAAAGAAATAATGTAGTTTGTGTCACAGCTGTTGGTCACAGTGATATTTAATTTCTGGCCATTTTATGTTTAACAATCATGAAACGGATTGTTAGATATTTGGTTACAGCAGTGTACATGCTGTAATGAATAGAATATATCCGTCTCTCTGTGAATGCGCACGTGTGTGCATGAGAGCGATTGGAAGAGGAGAGTTAGTGCCTGTGGGGGTCCGTTTTGTTTTCACTCACTCCCCAGTCTATTATGTGTTCAGGCCTCCTGGTGGATGCCTCTGCACATTTTAACATTTTGTTGATCTAAACCAGATTGTTGCCCTGAATTTAGACATCCGAGATGTTAAAAGAGAAATATTAGTTAGTGGTTTGCTGACCTGTCTTTGTTGTCATTTTTGCATTATATTTTATTGTCCTACACCTTCACCCAATTAATGGGCAGTATACTTGGACTGAGATAATAAGTAGACACATTTTCTTTTAAGAGTTACATCAGGAAGAAAAATTCAATTTCAAAGATTAGAGATTGCTCACATGGTGACAGTCTGGCAAGTTGCTGCAAAGTGCAAGTGTTTATACATATGATCAGTGATGGAAAAACAATTAAGACCTTTTACTACAGTGCTATAATTACGTGCATCCATACATGCATTAAGTAATGTTACTTGTAATGGAGTATTTTTTTTATAAATTTGTACTGGTATTTTTACTAAAGTAATGAATCTGAATACTTATCCCACCACTGCATATGTATATTGTGTATGTTATTGATGTTTTTGACCGTATCTTCAATATTACATAACAGCTGTCCCTGTCTGGGTTCATACTGAAGTTGAGAATGATGTTCCTTCTAAGGTGACAGGCCCGCCAACGTGGGCACAGTGTCTCAGGTAATGGAAACCTCAGGAGCTGCTGTCTGCTGGTTGTCATTTGTTTGTCCGATGACCCCTTTCCATTCACCTCACCTCTGGCCCCACGCGGCCTCTCTCTGTCCTTGGCCACCTGCCTAAGGCCCTCGTGGAGAAATCTTAGGAGAACGAAATGGGTAATGTTTTTAGAAGAGGCAGAATGACTTGAGGGGGAGGAGGGGGAGATGAGAAGGGCTTTTATTTCTTTCAGAGCCAAACGTATTGGGGAAGAAGATGGATGCTAAAATTGCTTATCACCCATGAGGTCCGAAGGACAGTACTGAGCAAAGGTTTGAGGTAGTAAAAGTAAATTGAGGGTGCTAGGAATGGAATTTGATGGCATTTTCTCAAATCTGAATAACACAGTTAATCAATTGTGATTCAAGGACCAGACAGACAGGCATAAGACAAACTTAAATCATGGACATTCTGCTGTGTCATTCACTACACATTTCATCACGGCTCTGTAACCCTGTCCTCACTCATGTCTCCTTGTGCCGTATTTGCTCCTCACTAGAGCTGTGTTCAGCTGCTGAAACAGTGGAAGCTAAATTAAAAACTGAAAATAATGTCATTCCCACTTTATCACTTATTGTGCACTTAAGGCAAAAATATATAACATTTTTACTGGGATGTCCCAAGCCAGTTTTTGTGGCCCAATGCAGATTTTTAAAATATAAATAAATTCATCTTGCCCCAAAAAGTTTTACTTTTTCAATTTCAAATAAGCCTTTGAAGTTTGCAGCCTAACAAACCTATTTCAGCTAACGTTAGCTTATAATAAATTCCACTGGCTAATGTATATTATGAGCAGTATGAGCCTATATCATGTTGCCAACAACCTTTCATTTGATTACACCATCCACATCCAAAGCAAACTATTTATGTGGGCTGAAAACACAAGCACTATATCAGTAACACAAAAAAAAAATCGCCATTCTTGTTTTTAATTCTTTTTGTTATGAGTGTTCAGCTCTGATGTCACTAAAGTATGAAAGACTTTATTGTCATTGTATGCATACAACAGTTACAAAGTAACATCATGTTAAAAAGTGAAGTGAGCTAGTACCTCAAAACAGTAACCACAAACAATGCATACATGTTTATGATTGTAACAATTTTTGGAGGATTGTGTAATTACATACAGTAAGGTGACGTGTAACAGTGTCACTGATGCAGCAGCAATGTACTAGTGCAAAGACAATATTTCACGTGTTCATACATGTAAACAATGTTCACTGTAGTGGGTAATCGACTGTATGTAAACAGTCCACATTGACAGAAATGTGGATGGTTAGTCATACTATACTATAAATTATAGGTTTGAATTCAGAGCGGCCACAGCTCTGGGAAAGAAAATGTTATTAAATCTAGTGATGCAGGAGTAGATGGCATTATAATGCCTGCCTGATGGCAGCAGTTCAAAGAGGTGATAGCCTGGTGTGAGCTATGAGTGAAGGAGGGTTGCGTCACCATGTGATGTGTGTGCGTATAACTGCGATCTTGGCTCTCTGCAGCCATCGCATACTTTTTCAGGCGCTCTTGTTGACAACTCCTCAAGTTAGATCGTCAAGGGATGAGCACAGAGCAACGAATCAACCTGAAGTTTCTGGTCTGGCTGGGGAAAACTCCATCAGCACTCAGAATGCTGCAGCAAGTGTACGGAGATGAGGCAATGTCGCACTCACCTGTTTTCATGTGGCACAAGAGGTTCAAAGAGGGATGCAAAGATGTGGAAGACGACTCCAGGATTGACGGCTGACTGTTCGCATGATCGCAAGTTTAGATCAAACCAATTGATCAAGTTTTTGCAACAGGGCCAGATGATCAACCAGCATGTCTACAAAGAGATCCTACAAAGAGATCACTGAACAAAAATCTGCTTTGTTTAGTGCGCGGGAAGAGGTGAGATTTGTGGCACGACAAGTCGTGGCCACTTCACCAGGACAATGTGCTGGCTCACAGCGCCCTGAGCATCCGGCAGTTTTTTAATTATAACCCGGCTCTTTAATCTGAAGGCCCCAAGAAGTAACACTCAGGATACTGAAATCAGCTTTAAGTAGATTTATTTTCTTCTGGTTAGATGCAGAGTTATTACAGCGCTGGGCTCTGAGAGATGACAAGTCTCCAAGAGCATAGATCATCACAAAACGTTTACATTTATCTTCTTGGCTGGGACTGCCCTGTACATGGGTGGTACAATATACGTCAACAATCTAGTATGTTCATATAGGCAGTGTGTGTGTGTGTGTGTGTGTGTGTGTGTTATTATCTTCTGTGTTCAGGCGTTTTTCTAAAGATGGACATGCAGTTGCTGTGCCACTTACTTCCCCAATTCTGTTGCAAAAAACTCCTTACACATAGTTCAGACATGGGTGAAAAGTTCAAGCTGCTATACTTCCACGTCTGTAAAATAGCATACGTTAACACTGTCTTATCTTGAGTTGTCAGGACACTTATCTATGCAATCTGCTCTTGCACCATCATATCATTATAAAACCAAAATAATTCTAACAGTAAATAAAACAACTGTAACTCCTGAAATCCAATTCTAACAAGTTCCAGGCCAAGAAGAACATCACCGTGCTGGAGCAACCTCCCTACTCACCCGGCCTGGCTCCTTGTGATTTTTTTACTTTTCCGCAAGCTCAAGGGGACCTGTTTTCCAGATGTGGAAGCCATCAAGAGGGCCTTGACGACGGAGCTGTGGAGAATCCTGGGAGAATTCTTCCAGGAGTGGATGGAGGCGTGGCAGACCAGGATGGAAAAGTGCGTTAGATTCGAGGGGGATTACTTTGAATGGGAAAACTTGCAGTTTGTATAAATTTTTTGTAATTTTTGTGACCCCTGCCCTGGAACTTTACTGATGTACCTCATATTCCTTGCCTTCCTGACACACTGTGCGCTGTATATGTCTTCCAGTGCTTGGAGTTGAGACCCAATAATCCTTTGTGCACTGGAGACGACACGCTGGAGCTCCCTTCTGTCTGCTGCAGTGCAACAATGCAGAGTCTTATTTGTAAAAAAAATCTGATAACATTACTTTACCATTCTCTGGTTTCTGATGTTGTATTTCCTGGTTCAGTAAGAGCTTCACCTTGTAAACAAATACATATGTACCACCATCCATGAGGAATGGTCAAAACGCAACTGGTGTTCAGGACAAAGGAGTAAAAGTGAATTACACCCAGAAACTGTAGGGGAAGCCAAACCACTAAAGTACCAATTCCTACTTATTGGGGTTTTAACGTTACCTGAAGGTGACTTTACCTGAAGGTGAGTTTACCTGAGGTTTTGTTGTCTTATAACAACATTTAGGCCCGTTAACACTTAGTTAACCTACATCTGAATATGTCATCAGTGTTGTTTTTCTTTACTTCTTTTTCAATGTCTGTAGTGTCTAAGAGGTAGGGAGGGGATGATGTGATTTTTTTCTATGTGATTTGATGCATGATATGGTTTGTACAATTTGATTCAATCACAATAAAATTAAAAATTCAATAACAACAATGTGGAATACTGTACTATAGCTGTGGAATACTTGTACTTTATTCCTCATTCCCCCCCTTTTCTAGCACTGGTTTGATTATGTAAAGAACAACCAGATATATTGACTATCTTAAGGCTATCTTAGTTACAAAAAATATGAAGTCACTGGTATATGGAGACTACATAATATATAACATTAGACAAAGTGATGGATTTTGTGATGTGTTTGTATTATGATATATTGAATTTCGATACATTATCCCATCCCTACTAAGAGATGTTAGCCAAACAGAAAACTTGACTGAAAGATTCTGTAAGCCGCAAGCTTAACAAATTTGCATATTTTACCAACTTTGAACTGGAACCAAAATTTAACTGGCCATTGGAACCCATCCCCAACTAGATCAGTATTTGTTGTGGCCACACTTTGCCTTTAAAACAGCACCATTTTGTCAAGGTACCTTACAGGTAGGTTTTTCCACACATCTTAGAGAATTTGCTGTGGTTTTTCTGTGGATTTAGGCTGTCTTGGTATGTTGTCTCATCATGGACACAAATCCAAACCTCTAGGTTAAATCCCATTTCCTTTAATTGTATCCTTGTTTACCTCACTTGTGCCTTTTCCTTGTCTTAATTCCACCCATGTAAGATGCAAGGAGACAGTGCAAGGACAGAGGAAGTGAGCACACACTTTTTCAGAGAAATCCTTCATCTGAAGCCAACTGATTTCAGATAAAGGGGCATGTTGGTTCATAAACAACTTTTGCAAAGGATGCTCTTGGTTATTCTTGCTCATGACTCCTTCAGTGAGCCTGCTCACGCCTCAATCCTCACTCCTCACTCCTCAGAGAAGGAAGATAAGCTGGCAAGCTGGAACACCTTCTGGGTCAAGCAAGCATGAAGGAGCGAGGAAGAATTAAGGGAATTGGGATTTACCTCAGTACCCTTGCACACTACTGTACCATGAGATGATATTAATTTGTCAGCTGACAGAGATTTTGCCATAATCAGGGTAAAATTTTGTGCATGACTTTCCCAGTGATTTGTACCTGCTAATGTCATTGTTGTAAACATTGAAAGTTCACCATTGGACTTAACAAAAACAGGTCATATCTGTAGTGACTGAAAGTAGAGCACCATACTTTAGGAACTGAACAGCCTGGCGGCGTGACTGTCATGTTGTAACTGCTGAACTTGCATTGCTGCTGTCCAGATTGATGGTAATTTTGGCCCAGTGGGGATAGAGACTGTTATGACTTGACTTATCTTTTCTCTGCTGCATAGGTGGACTTCTCAAAAACCAATCACTTCCTCTTTGGAACTGATTGAGCCAGTGTAGTCAATGTATACACTGAATGGCTTCACACAGCACAGGGATATGGTAATCTGCGTTATGCTACTGTAAAGCTGCTAATGTGAGGTTTAACTTTATCTGTAAGGTCGAATTTGGAGTTCAAAAGTTTAAAAGAACCTCGTATCTAAATGCTAAGCACTTATTTCTGCGGTGGCCTAGCTTTAAGGAAAGGTCAAAGTCTTAGAATATAAAAAGTCAGGAAAGGCAGGGTGTCTCTAATGTGAATTGTATATCTTTTAAGGCAGATACTTTTCACATTGACTTTTGTAGTCCTACCATCTGCTTTTATTGCTGTAAAGACGTGAGTTTCGTCATCCACTGTATACAGTATGTATATGTACTTTACTGTATATCTCAGCCTTCCTGGGTTCAGGAAGGAATCAGTTTACAACAGACACAGTAGGAATGTGTGAAGAGAACAGGATTACAAAAGCATTACAAAAGCACCACAGCCATCTTTTACCAGTCACCTGCCCAAGAAATAGTAGTTGAGAGACTTAGACATACAGTATCACCTTACTTACATTTGTGCTCACGAAACACTACAGCTGATGTCTCAGAAAAAGAGACGGTTACTCTGATCATTACAGTCTCTTCAGTGCCCGATCATTTTAATCCAACTTCAGTTCTGTGTGTTTTGATTTGTTTCAAGTCATGAAAATTGATTCTTGTGCGGATGGTGTACACTGGTGTGTGAGCCTTCCAGACTGTGCATTCTTGTGTTAGCCACTGGCTAACATGACTAAATTTGTGTGTGAGAAATATTTTAAACTTGTTTAAGCATTTGCAGAGACTGTGCTCTGGAAATTTTGATATAATGGAACTTAACCCTTTAACTGTTTAACAAACCCTGGTTTGCATATGCTCTCTGTTTTGAAAATTTAGAACCTGAACTGTGTATATAAATCTCTTCAAAATGTTGTATTGTGTTGTATGTTTCTTAAATGTTTTGACATTACAAAAAATACAAGAATTTAACAAGTGACATATACTTTTAATTGCGGTGGATTGGCGACCTGTCCAGGGTGTCCCCCGCCTTCGCCCGATTGCCAGCCGGGATTGGCTCCGCCCCCCCCCCTTGTCCAGGGACTAAGCGGTAGAAAATGAATGAATGAATATACTTTTAATTAAACATACTGGTGATATAATACAAACATAAATAAAATGGTAGAAACCAAATATTAGTTAGAATTTGGGACAATAGGTTGTTTTCAATTTTTTTATTCCACACGTCACATTCTGCCCTAATGCATTTGCTTTCTGTTCAGATGTGTTACTCAATACAAACAAGGTAATGTTAACACAACCTGGTGTTAAGTGGTAAAAGTGAGACACGAATGTAAACTAAGCCATGTTTGTTTACAATGAAACTTGCACAAGGCACTTTTAATGCCACGTTTGTGGTTTGGCCCAGTCTTTGTCTGTGTGTGTGTGTGTGGCCCACTGGATTATCTTACACTGTGATTCATTTTGTTTATTGACAAGCTGAAAGCAGTGAGCCAAAGCCCTGTGTTATTTATTGAAGAGATGGATCTCGTTCCTTTCTTTAAAAGCAAAAAGTGACGGTCACACAGACACTAACTGCCTTGATTTGTGTGTAACTTGACCAGATGTTATTGTCATTTCGGGGGACAAGGTTTGGAAGTCCAATCCATGATTCGTCCACAGACATTGGTTTCGGGGTAAAACGGGGACATAAGTGAGTTCTGCTTGTTCAACAGCTGTTTGATAAACTGCTCATACAATCTGCATTACTGTCTGATTGTTGCACTGTAGAGTGATTCCTCCATGTCCTTTGCTCAGCTGTGTGTGTGAGAGAGAGAGAGGAGCGCAGCCCCTCCCTCCTCTAAACAGAGACTGACAGCACAAAATACA
>NW_018128318.1:81871-83027 GCF_001952655.1 Monopterus albus
AGTTAAGTTAAGATCTTCCCCTAGCTGTAACTGTCACCTCACTGGGCTCCTTCATTCTCTGTCTCACACAGCAAGTTGAGGCTACTGAGTGACAGCACTCGGCATTGACAATGAACAAGCAGCTGTCCAGAACTGTCCAGAATCCAGAACTTTCTTTGTATGTGCTCAGCAGAGCAGGTGTGCACTTTGGCCACAAGGGGGCTCACATACAGTCAGCAGCCTTTCCAGCACTCACAATGGCGAATAATCATTTAAAATATTCCTGTATCCAAATTATCTTTGAAGTTTGAATGCATTTAGCAAAGGTATGTAAACTTATGACCTCCACTGTATATCCAATAATATCTTAGCTTTCCAACAGCATTGACCACTGTAAATAGTGAACACGCTTCAGAACAAACACAAAGAACTAGTTAAAATGAAGAGAAAAATCTAATCTAATCTAATCTAAATAACCTAATTCATCAACAAAACATCTAAAGAAAACATTCTTACTCTTCAGAGGAAGATTCCTGTGCCACAAAATTGAGGTTTAAGTTTAAATTGTAGGTGAATTGAGCTTTAAATAAAGCTATAAAGTTGGAAAAATAAATTCTAAATATCCATCCAGAATGTTCATCTCTTCAGTCTGCATAAAAATGAATGCAAGATAGGCTAATAACACCAATATTATAACTGGATGGTAACCAATCACCAAGTTCTGGTGACTTTTCTGACAAATCCAGGATGATAATCAGACCTTTCTGTTTATACTTACAGTATATACATATACTTTAAAGAAGTCTGCTGGGAAGTAAAATAAAGGCAAAGTTAAAGCTTGGTTAGCTCAGTCAGTTAAGTTATGTCACCAGTAAAGTTATAACTACAGAAACTACATACACTGTATTGGTTTACAATATTATTTATTTTTTCTCAGATATAGTAGCCACTAATTACCCTTGCCTTCTGATTTGATTTGATTTGATTTGATTTATTCTTTCAAGCATGTAAAGACAGTTGATATGTCAACACACATAATTTTACACATATCCAACAGATGCTAATCCAATATCAATTTGCTTATACCTAGTACATGCTTGAATGGAGTAGGAAGAAGTCAGACTTATCCAGTCCTACCCCATGACATCATCTTACCATCATTGGTTTGCAAGCAGTA
>NW_018128318.1:84868-91285 GCF_001952655.1 Monopterus albus
GCCTTCTTTGATCTGTCCTTTATGAATTGCTTGTATAACGCATTCTTCTTTTTGCATGCATTCTGTAATCCCTTGCTCATCCACAGTCTCCCACTGTAATTCCTTTTATTTTTATACTGCTTACGAGGATAGTTCCTGTCATATACATTCTTAAATATATTTAAAAATTGTTCATATGCTTTATCTAAGTCATCCTCTCTGTAAACCGATTCCCAGTTTTGCCCCATAAAATCCTCTTTTAGCCTCCTTACAGCATGTTCATCCGTCACCCTCCTATAGAAAAGATTTGTTTTTGGCCTCTCTCTTCTATACTGGCCCTCATAAACCACAAATACTGGTAGATGATCACTGATATCATTTATAAGTAATCCACTTGTCATTTTGCTGTCAATAACATTGGTAAATATATTATCTATTAGTGTTGCATGCTGGGTTGTTACTCTACTTGGTTTTGTAATTTTTGGGTATAAACTGCATCTATATATTGTGTTAATAAACTCCTCAGTTCCTGTGTGCTTGTTAGGATTCAACAAATCTATATTAAAGTCACCACATATGAACATTAATTTATGACTTATTGACGAGTAATTTTCTTCCATCCAGTCATTAAATTTTTCTATGCTGGCTCCAGGTGCTCTATAAATACAGTTTATTACAACATTTTTCTTTTTTTCCACGAGTATTTCTACAGTCACACACTCCAGCAAATTATCCACCACCCTTGACATTTTCTCCACTTTCTTATAACAAAAGTTTTAATCATACACATAAACTAAGTGATCAAGATGTGTCAGATTGCCTACAATACAAAGTCAGTTTTGATCAGAGGTGGCTCTAGTAATGACTTTGGTTTATAGTTAATTAATTAATGAAGTAAATTAATTTACAAATGACACACCTTGCAGTGAAAATCTGGAACGGCTATGCTCGGGTAGAGTGAGTTAACTTCTGATCACAGGGTTGGTGGTTTGATTCTCGATCTCCCCAGTCCAAATGGCAAAGTGTCCTTGGCCAAGAAACTGAACCCTAAGTTGCATCTGATGGCCAGGCCAGCTCCTTGCATGGCAGCTCCACCACTATTGGTGTGTGTGTGTGTGTGTGTGTGTGTGTGTGTGAGTGGGTGGATCTGTAAAGCACTTTGTAAGGTTGAAAAGTGCTATATGAGTGCAGTCCATTTACCATTTATCCTTAGGATACTTTGGGCTATGTTCTCCTGGATGTTGCCTTGAGGTGGCAGCCAAGCAGATGAGGTTTTGAAAAGGCTGTTAATGGCTTTGGAGTTAGTCTTGTGATCTTTGTCAATCTGCATAGAAAATGATGCTCAAGCTCTACAGTTAATGAAGTTTCTTTCTGTTGGTGATGGAGTGGTGATTGAGGGTGTGTGTGCAGGTGTGTTTACACAGACACATTTCAGGTGCTTACTTCATTAGTTGTCTTTGGATTCCTTGGGGCAGAACTGATCTTATTAGTGTCATCTTTTGGTTCACTGGAGCAAAATTGGGAAGACACTGACTCCCCAAGTCTTAAGCTGTTCTTGGCAATTAAGCAGCATTTTGTGTCACCTTTAAATAGGAGAGCATTTACTTCTTGTTATTGCTCCTTCAATCAGTCATCACATCTGAGTGCTCTGCATGTCAAAAGTAACATCCATTATTTGAGTTTACCCCACCGTGAGGGTTCAGGCAAGAAATATTAAACTGTAAAAGTGCTAACTCCCTTTTTGTTTGCACTCTTAACAGTGTAAGCTAACGCAAGGCAATCACTTGCCTGTGGTGCTGACAGATAGTGGCCATGTCAGAGGCAACAAGGGAGATGAGCTGTCAACCAGCTCACTGATCCTGTGTGAGAAGTGGACAAGGAGACTACAGACATGTCCTCCAGGCAAAAGAAAGGCTTGTAAGAAGAGACAGCTTCACTATATGTTGTACAGTAGCCTTTCTATATGAACATGTACAGTATGGCTGTGCAATATTTTTTCTCCTTTTTGAACCAACAGTTTGACCAGTGAACATCACTCCTGGAACCAAATCAAATCAAAAAAGAGCTGACCTGAATTAGTATCACTGCAGAGGAAAGCTCTGATCTTTCGTTGGCTAGGGAGTGGCAACAGTCTGCCAATTTATTGACCTATTTACTTAATCTCTCACGTGGAAGGACTAAATTCACCTGGCTAATAAATCTGTGAGTTTCAACAAGCAAATGCTGTTTACAGAGCTGCTTGTAGGTGACATGAAAGAAAAAATATCCTTCTATATTTAGATGAATGCATTAATCAATAATGCATCAACACCGGCTTCCTGATTAGCTAGCACTCATCTACTGTATTGCATTCTACAGTTGACAGAATAAATTTATGCCTGTGTATCAATGTACGAGTCTAAAGAATGTTAGAAAGAATGTGTCTTATAGCCCAGGAACAATAAAAATGTTTAATACTAACTCTGTTGTTTACTGTTTGGTTCATGTTAATATTTTTGCTTTCATGTGAGTTGTAGACTTGGCAGTTATGCGGCTGTCGTGTGTTGTGTCGCATAACTATTGTTTTCCAAATATGATGACGGAGGAAGTTATTTATGGTTAAACTACCCCCACCCCCACCTTAGCACCCTCTGGTATAAGGTGGCTCTCTGTCTGAGGTTGTGGTAACCATAGCAGGCCTTGGAAAGTGAAATGTGATGCGGTGGGCCGTCTGGTCTGTTTCTGAATCACAACTCCATAATGAGCTGGTTGAGCTCAGGCTACATCAAAGATGCAGCACCACCGTATCTGTTTCAACTCGCAGTGCACAATAGTGCGGTTTCTCCTGTGCCGGTATGAGTGGAGGCGGTTAGTGACTGAAAACGTTTTACCATCCTGCTGTACTCACATCCATACATGTCCATTCTTAGATGACCTCCCCCTGTAAACTGTCTGCTCTGCTCTCCTTTAATCACACAGGTGCTCAATCATGACCAACATTTGGGAAAATGAATAAAGAATTTCTAGTCTTTCCATAAAGTGAAAATATGGTTTCATAGTACAAAATTATCTGAAGAATTGTTTTTTTTTTTTTGATAGACAACAGTGTCAGTAAGACGTGTCGTTGAAATCTGTAGAATGTTAAGCAGCATCACAACTCACATATTAGTTATAATAACTGTAATGGTCAACAAATAACTTATGGTAGCACACAAGGGTTACTAGTGCAGCTTAAGGTTAGCTTAATTGGTAATGATCTGGATAATAAAGAAGGTAGGTAATTTGCTTAAGAGTGCAGTCATTATATGGAGATTTCTTGGCAAATTGCAATATGTACCAAATTTTTTCTCTTTTTATTTTCACATAATAGTCCAAAAGTTCTCAAGTCACTAATATTTTTATGAGGTTCCAAAAGTTTGCCTAGAATCAAGAAGAGTTTTCACACCGTGTTGACATAGTGCTGCAGGCACAGAAACTCTGCCTGAGCAGTAAATTAGTGCTTAATCATTCTTACCACTGGGGTTCAGTGATTAGTGCCAGAGAATGGTAACCACAGGAGCTGCATGGCTTAACAGTCTGACTCAGAGGTCACTCTGATAGACTGATGTGACAACTCGTGTCAGTTTACTTTTGACTGCTAATAGCAGGCCTGTGTGTTAGTGGCAATCCATCATTGCTGACTATCCAGGCCAGTCCCAAAAGACATCCATCCTTGATATGAATGTTAGTTTGTGGCTGATCGTCACCTGGTGTCAGTAGGATTACCATACAGGGAGTAAAGATGCTTGTGGCAGGTGTTAGTAATGCACATTCACACTCACTGTTGCTCATGAAACAGATGCAGTATGTTTATGGTTTAGTTTTACAGGATGAAGAGATTATGCTTTGAGTAAGAACTCACTTTAATGTACAGAGATGTTTTCTATCCAGTCTCTAAATACTGAGCTGGTGCACATTTTATAAAATGGGTAGTATTAAATCTCACGCTGTTAGTTTTGTTGTACTTCCTGTTACTCACCTTGTGTCCCTTCTTTATTATCTGATTCTGCCCCTTTCCCTTGTCTGTTGTTTTCTGGAATGGCTACTCTGTTCTTGTCTACTGCTTCACTTTAACTGTTCTCTTGGAATCTCTGTACTAATGATAAATTGGTTTGATGGAAAGAACTTGTGGTTTGTGACTTTGGACAAGGTCTTTATTGAGAAGACTGTTTGCTGTGTACCTGAGCACAGTACAAGCAATGTTTATAACTTACTGATGAAGTCTTCATTAAACATATTAAATGCTCCCAGGCTTCCTGTGTCCAAAACCGCAGCTGTTAAAATGCACTAGTTCTTGGAAAAGCTACCTACTATTTGTAGGAATAGTAGTCTGAAGTGTTTTCTTGCAAGAGACTGGAAGTGCTTCAGGAGAAGATGTAGTTTTATTGCCTCAGGTGTGTGCAAGTAAAGCACTATAAAGCAGTTGAAAGGTTTTTCTGGGTAACATGCTGTATTTGTTCTAATGTTTCCCATGCTGTGGCGATGGGCACTGGTGAGAAACTTGGCAGTTAAAAAGTAATGTACTGTGCTACGATGGTATGAAGGTTTTAGCTTATGCTTGTCCATAATTACCTTTGCATCCACAGTAATGTTTGTATTGTTTAGATGACCGAAAGGAGACTACTCAGGCATGTAAGACCCCAAGACCTTCTCTGTGTAATAGGCTAAGAAAATCAATGCTCAATTAGATTTTTTTCCCCAGTTTTTTTGGCCTTCCAAAGTTTTGTTCTCAATTGCTATGGGGAAAGATTAACAATGTTCTGACGTCCGCTGCTGAGTATATATCATAAGAAATAAATGATGTCTTTGAAATGATTTTTACTCTGAGATGTTTTTTCATCCAAACGACATATTTTAGCTAAAAACTACTGAAATATCCAGCCTTTTATTTTTCTGGGTTCAGGAGGATATGCTTTTATGAGTTTCATAGGCAGAAGCAGTCTTAACTAATAGATATACACTCACGACCACTTTATTAGGTACACCTGTACAATTGTATGCACTTCAGTGCAACATTTCTTCTTTAACATCTGTGTTTATGAAGCTGAAAATGTTTCACGTGAAATAGTCATAAAAGTATACATTCAATTATATGTTTATTATTGAAGTCATAGTTAAAGGTGGTGTACTGGACTGCATTATATTCAGAGGTGTCTCTATATTTTTGTCCTCCCCAGCTACATACTTGAGAGGGTCAGAATATTAAGAACACCTCTGAATATAATGCATATCAACAATTTGAGCTTCATAAACAAATGTTAAGGCAGAGGTGTTGCACTGAAGTGCATACAATTGTAGAGGTGTACCTAATAAAGTGGCTGGCCATTGTATAGTATTCTGTTACACCTCATTGCATCTCTCTCTCTCTTTCTCTTTCTCGTTTTTTAAGAATAATTATGTTTCCCTCTGTGTCTCTAGGAGAGTCTCCTGACCTATCAGTGATACCAAGGCTCCTCCTGACTAAGGGATATCATGGGGACCCTCCCTGTTCACCTTTCCCCAGTCCTTTTCCTCCTCTCTCTTTTCCTCCTGTCCCACCCCTGCACTTCCTTTCGGCCACAGGTTGTGGAGCGAACGACTGGCCCAGAGCATCCTCAGCCCACGGGTAATGCTACAGGGACTGGAAAGCGGTCATGTTCAGACGTAGTGGTGTGTAAACCCGGTATCCTGCTGCCTGTGTGGTTACCACTCAACCCTCCACTGGGAGAGCAGGCAGGGAGGGCTATCATCTACTTCCTCTGTCTCATGTACACGTTCCTCGGTGTGTCCATTATTGCAGATCGCTTCATGGCATCCATAGAAGTCATCACCTCTCAGGTATTGTTTAACCTAATGCTTTGGTTCCAGATGTCATGCATTCTCATTAGTTTTGTATGCTGTGTTATTCACACTGCATGTTGTCTACATGGATTCAGTGGTAACAGCATCACTGACAGTTTACAAATGCCTGTTCCTGTAGGAGAAAGAGGTGACTATCACCAAACCTAATGGTGAAACCACAGTAACTACAGTGAGGATCTGGAATGAGACTGTGTCCAACCTCACACTCATGGCCCTGGGCTCCTCTGCACCTGAAATCCTGCTTTCTGTTATTGAGGTGCACATTTAGTGTGTGTTAAAAGCATCTTTAATGTCGTCACACAACTAACAGTTGTGTTTCTTTGTGAATGTGTTGTTCATACATCCTTCAAGAAAACCAGAAATTTCCTTCCATTTAAAGTTTTTAAAATACTTGCACCTCTCAGATTGTCATGAAACACTGTGACTTGCAGCTGTGGTGTAAATAAATGAAAATGTGCAGTAAGTGCAATTTTGCAGCTTTTTTCAGTCTGAAATTAAATCAACCCTATTGTCACTGTTATATTGATATTATGCCGCCGCGCCGGCAACAACTGTGGCAGGAGACATTATATTTTTGGG
>NW_018128318.1:91330-92572 GCF_001952655.1 Monopterus albus
GGAATGCCAAGAGGGAATTTCTTCAAATTTGGCACTAATGTCCACTTAGATTCAAGGACCAACTGATAAATTTTTGGTGGTCGAAGGTCAAGGTCACATGGACCTCACTCTGCCTCATTCCAGTGAATTTGACTGATTGGCAGAAGCATACAGCTGCAAAGCCATAATTCTAGTTCTGCTTATATATTCCAACAAAAAAAAAAAAAAACAAGCATATTCTGACAGACTTTGTGTTATTTTGGTTCTTGCTTGGGTCATAAATGTAGCTACAGTTAGCATTACAAAGGTCTTTGATTTACTTCATGGTGATGTTTGTTATTTCTGTTTTTTGCCCCTCAAATGTTTCACTTTGACAGGTGTGTGGGCACAACTTTGATGCAGGGGAGCTCGGCCCAGGCACCATAGTAGGCAGTGCTGCCTTCAATATGCTTGTGATAATTGGTCTCTGTGTGTGGGTGATCCCTGATGGAGAGTCTCGCAAGATCAAACACCTACGTGTGTTTTTTATTACTTCTTTCTGGAGTATTTTTGCCTACATTTGGCTCTACGTCATACTGGCTGTCATCTCACCTGGGATTGTAGAGGTGTGTTTCTGATTATTGTGTTAGGCTGTATTTTCTAATCAATCAAGTGTGTAAATCATGTAATGTGATATTGCCTGTGTCACCAGGTGTGGGAGGCCTTAGTGACACTGCTTTATTTTCCGGTGTGTGTGATCTTGGCTTGGATTGCTGACCGTCGCCTACTCTTCTACAAATACATGCACAAACGTTACCGAGCTGACAAGAGGCACGGCATTGTGGTGGAAATGGAAGGTGACCCTGCACCCATAAGCAGTGATGTGATTATGGATGGAAAGTCAGATGGCAGTTCATGCCCTGGAAACTCCTCCAGTGTGACCATCTCTGTGCAGACAGGCAATGAACTGGAGCGGAACAAAGATGAGGTAAGACGTGGCTCAGGGACCAGTGCTGTTAACACACATTACAACAAAAAAAAAAAACCGTATGGTGTGAAATCATAGTTTTTTATGTCAAGCTTTGCATTTCTTTTGTATTTTTGTATGTTTGTTTGTTTGTTTCATTCAAATTTGGGTAGACCTTTTCTTAAACAAAACAAAAACTTCTGTAGGAAGACAGGAAGAAAGCATAGAAACATCCTCTATCCTGTCAGGACCATTGGTGATTCTGATGTATTTATAACTTTGAAGCTATGTCATAGCAAAGGGAATATAGTGTTTCC
>NW_018128318.1:92627-106702 GCF_001952655.1 Monopterus albus
AGTTCCCAAAGTTTTTCATAATAAAGATCCCTACATTAGTCTGTAAGGTTTTGTCCCAAGAAACACCACACAGTACTTTTGAAACTGAGCTGCTGTTTATCATTCAGCAACCAAACCTCTGTAGGACCCTACTGCACACACATACTGTAGTCACAATGTAAAACTTCCGGTGTAAAGGGCACCACTGAGCAAGCTCTGGAGCAGTTTGTGTTTTAATGGGAATGTTTTACAGACCATGTGGAAAAAGTACCTCTCTATGGATACAGTGCATTACTTTACAACTATTTTCCACTCTTACATAGGTGGTTTCTATCCTGAAAGACCTGAAGGAGAAACATCCCAACAAAGACCTGGACGAGTTGATTGAGATGGCCAGCTACTCTTCCTTGGTCCACATGAAGAAGAGCCGAGCCTTCTACCGTGTCCAGGCCACACGCATGATGATCGGTGCTGGCAACATATTAAAGAAACATGCTGCTGAGCACACACGCTGCTCACAAGGCCAGGAGGCTGACAAGGCCACATGCTCGCACATTTGTTTTGAAAGTGCCCAGTACCAGTGCATTGAGAACTGTGGTTCTCTCAGCCTTGGGGTGATACTTGATGGGGGCACAGGTCAGAACACTTTTTATGTAGACTACTGTACAGAAAATGGCTCCGCCAGTGCTGGGGAGGACTATGAATTCACTGAGGGAACCCTGGTGTTTAAGCCAGGAGAAACCCACAAAGAGATCAAGGTGAGCAAGAAAAGAGACTGAGAGAAATAGTCATCTTAATTAATGTTGTTGCTATCAATTTCAAATGCTATGTAAGAAAGTTGAGTTTATTATATTTCATTTTGTGTGTTTCCTGTTTATCTTCACTGTTGTCTTTCAAAGTGAGGGAGAAAAACAAGCCTAAAATATACCAAGTGACATTGCAAAGATAGTTTAATACAAAGTTCTCTTGGTGTGGTGGACTGCCCAGAAAGTTTACATTATTTCAGGCTCAGTGGAGAGAGCAGTCAGGGATTGATATCAGTGGGACCCCAGAGTCACCCACTTTGGCAGTTTTATTGTAGTGAGTTTCAAGTGTCTGTATTAAAACTGTTAATGTCTCATGGATTCATAAGGGGTGTAATGTTTAATCATACAACAATTTGTATTCTTCAGGTTGGTATTTTGGATGATGACATCTTTGAGGAGGATGAGCATTTTTTTGTGCGTCTTCATAACCTGAGGTTAGAGGAAGGTGGAAATGAAGGGACAGGAACTCCGCCCACAGGTAGACTAGTGGAGCCACTGGTTGCCACCATCACTATTTTGGATGATGACCACGCTGGCATCTTCACCTTTGATCAGCGGGTGCTTCGGGTGAGTGAGAGCACAGGCACCCTGACAGTGAGTGTGGTGAGGAATTCAGGCTCCAGGGGCACGGTTGCTGTGCCATACCATACAGAGGATGGCAGTGCCAAGGCTGGGGTGGACTACGAGGAGACCCGAGGGGAGCTGGAATTCACTAATGAACAGACCAGGTGAGGCGCTGACTGGCAAATACAGTAAGAATGTAGGAGCCACAAAGTCTTTTCAGTCTATTGTTTTCCAGGGAGGAGACAGTGACTTACTTTTTGTGTCTTAAGGTTGCATTTTCCTGCTCCTTAACATGCTATACCTTAAAACAAGACTTCATTATAAAAAAAAAAAAAAAAAAAAAAAAATGTAATTCAAACAAGTCTGTTTTGAAGGACAAGGCTTGCAATATTCTCTATGTTTGTATTTTTAATAAATCCCATAAAAGACCATAACATGCCAATATGTTCTGACTTCTGTACCCTGTATTTTGTACTCAAGCCCATTGACTCTTACCAAAGACATAAGCCTCTGAAAATGGGTCACAAATACATACAAAGGCTAAATGGTTTCCCACAACAACAAGGCAAAATGTTCCTGAAATAGGAGCAAATGGTTCACTTTTGGGGACTGTTTTTCAGCCACAGATATGCTGCATGGCAGCAGGACCGTTATTATTGAATTAACTCAAAATAAACTACAGTGGGTGGGGTCTTGGTAGTAAAGGGACATGTGAACCAGTGCATTATGGCTTTTTTACAATATGTTTTTAATGGACAACGGAGCAATTGTTTCTAAAGTCTTGGCATAATTACTCAGAACCCAGTGATCAAAAAGACTGTTGTCCTCTTTTTCAAATCAATAGTTCTGAACCACAGCACCCTCAGTGCTCTATATTTATACTGCTTTGGTTCATTAGTGCTTTTAACAAGTGTACCTGGGCTATATGCCACCCACTCCAAGTGGAGGAGTCCTTTTAGGCAGAATTACTTGATGACTTGACTCCCAAAGATAATCCTGTGCCCGATCAGGTGTGGGAACCTCCAGTCACCCCATGTAAGTTAACAGATACTTTTCACATTAAATTTTCAGATTGCATGAACTGTTTGCACATGGACTAATTGTGCACTTAGTGACAATCTCTGTTATGTGACAAGGCCAATCAATGGTGGGCCTGTCCTTCTGTTTCCTCTGTGACCATTATGTAGTATTTATCTGTATACTTCTGAGTTGTCAGCAAGTTAAGTCACTTACTTAAGCGCTATTTGTTTGGCATACTAAGGAGCAAGAGCTCACTATGTTTAGGCCTGAATTATTTACAGTTTCATTGTGATGAATTATTTAGGTCACTTCAATTAGCTATGTGATTTACATGATAAAGCACATTTTAAGATATGGAGGCTTGTTAATTGAATTTAATAACACTTTGTTTGTTATAGAAATAAGCGTGTGTTTTGTGTGTGTGTGTGTACATATCTCCAGTAAGATGTTACAAGTGCCCATTATAAATGTGGAAGAGTACGAGAAGCAGGAAAACTTCTTCATTGTGCTTGAGGACCCCAAATGGCTGAAGCGAGGACTCTCTGGTGAGTGTGTAAGCATTTTAAATTTTAATGTCTAGGCAACTTGTGGTTTCATGATTATTTTAACAAAGCAATGCAATGATGATAGTCAAAGACAAAGGTTTCTCATTTACACTAACATAAATTAGTTCACTCCAAGTTTGCAGCAATTTCAAAGAGTATCAAGACAATAACAGTAGCACAGGCAGCTGAAAGTTTGGCAGTTATGTTAAAGCCAGTAATGGGAGGTTAAATGCTGCTTGTTAGTGGATGTTAAAAGAATCAATTTTCAATGAACAGTAGTTTACTTCATTAGGTAAAAGTTAAAATGAAGGCGAACAGTGAGAGTGCTCTGTGGATGCCAAGTGTGTAGAGAGTGTTTTCTTTCCTGTTGCATTTTAGATAATGCAATGTCACTCTGAAACTGGTGTTATTCTGTGGCATTGAATAATTGTCTCTCTATCTTCACAGCACTGCTGCTAAACCAGGGTAAGGTAGTTTGATGGTTTGAGTATTAAAGGTGCAATGTGCAGCATGTTTAGATACCAACATATCATTGTGAAATTGCACACTATTAGCAGTAAAGCTGGGTGTCTAAATACCCATACAACCCATTACTTCCTTGAGCTCAGTGGCTCTCTTGGCCATTACCTCCTGCTGCAAAAATGATTTTGCTGCTGTCCATTGACACTCCCTGGCATTGTGCATGTATTTGTTTTACAGAAGAGCATAAATACAGATTCGGTCGTTCATGACTTCAATGTCTTTTCATTGTCAGAAACTCTGAAGACTTGCTTCTTTTTGGTGCCTCTTTTAGGGCTGTGATCTATGACGATGAGTCCTAAAGCTGATAGTGGGGGCTAGGTGCTGCTAGGGCTGGCACCTACTGTTGGCAACAGTAGCAGTGTAAAATCTGGTGGGGGTGTGAAGCTGCCCTGGAAGCAGGGCAGTCCTATCTTTAACTTGACTTTACAGTTTTAAATTATCCATGATCATCCCTTATTTTCTGAAAAGAAATTCAGACAGTGCTTTTTCTCAGCCTGTTTATCACCCTCAACAACCTATTTCAACAGGAAATAAATCAAATTATGGATGCTACACACACCACCTTTAAAGAAATGAAAGTGTGTGCAGAGGGCTTTAATGTTAATGCTTTAGATATGGGCCTGTGCCTTTTTCTGTGGTTTAGGGTGTGTGTGTGTGTGTGTGTGTGTGTGTGTGTGTGTGTGTGTGTGTGTGTGTGTGTGTTTCAAATGAGACAATAATTTATATACATATGAGATCATTCATCTATCTCCCTGACAGGAACCCCTACCCCTGAGGAGGAAGAGGCCAGGAGGATCTCTGAGATGGGTAAACCCATTCTAGGAGAGCACAGCAGGATAGAGGTCATCATAGAGGAGTCCTGTGTGAGTGGCTAATTCAAGGAATTACACTAACAGGAAACTTGTACTTTATACAAATACATCACTGAATACATGGGACAGACAAGTATGTTTTACATTAAGTTCATTAAAAAATGTGAACCAAAGCTTTTATTTATTCTCATCACTGTTTTTAAAAGAACATTGAGTGAGCATGTGCAGCAGAGGAGTTAGAATACACCATGTAAATTCTGGAAATTTGAGTGGTATTTCCTTCATAAAGCTTTCACAAATCAAAGCTTCACAGAGGTTTCAGTTGTTGTGTGGAAAAATTGAAGTATATGTGTTTTAGTTCATTAACACCTTTTTCCTCAATTTTTATCTAACTTGTATTCTTACTGGCTACTGGACTATGAGAGCTGCCAAGCACATTTTGTTGTAATTCCTACAATGACAATAAAAAGATCTTATCTTATCTTAACTCTGTGGTTCCCTCTCCCACATCAGACTCTCAATGGAATACTAGACCAGGTACAGTTGATATGTTGTGTTGATGGGTCTGATTAAATAAGACTTCTCATCTTGTTTTTTTATAAACTCTCATTATACCACAGTGACTGCAAAAAATACTGCACTTTGACATCTACCTTGTCCTAATTCTCAACTTTTCTCATGTATTGTGTGCATTTTGTTTTGACATGCACTGGGGCTGTGTGTGTGTGTGTATCAGTATGTGCTGTGTGAGCAGTGTTTGGTTCAGTTATTTCTAGTGTAAACTGAATTCCAATTCTGCAGAAAAGCCAGAGATTTTGTATGTACAGTATATAATATGCACCATATTCATATCTGCCTTATTTGCTCTGGATATTGCAGCCTAGCCTGCATCACCTAAACCTTTGAGGGTTTGATCATTTGTGACCCATTTAATGTGTTGTAACAGAGAACTGTGGACAAACTCCTGAAGGATACAAATCTGGCCGTAGTGATTGGCACTCACTCGTGGAGAGAGCAGTTCAGTGAAGCAGTCACGGTCAGTGCAGGTTAGTGGTTCTTACTTGTTTTTTTTTTGTGAAGTATTTATTGCAGTCTTGGCAGAAGATTTAGTTCCAATAAGAAACAGTGGTGAGCAGAGGCATAGTTTTTATGGGGTCTTTCTCAGTTATGATTTTGTTTTGCCTGTGGATACACAAATTTCCCAGAAATCATTCAAACTGTTTGTGACCAAGTGTTGCATTGAAGTGCATACAATTTTACAGGTGTACCTAATAAAGTGGCTGGTTAGCATATCTCAGACTGTGAACAGGAGCAATTTTCACAATATGGGTAATGTTAGTAGCAATAAACTGAGAAAGGATATTTCTTCTGAGTATTTCTTCCAGATCGCTCCTAGCCCTGTTAGCTTGGTATTCATGAGAAGCGTGCGCTTTGCCAGTTTAAAGGAATAGATCATCATTTTGTTTTCAGCAACTGGTTGGCTGGTTAGTTTAGAAACTGATGTGTATAAATGTCAAGTTGTTGTTTTATGCACCACTGTGGGCTATAGCTTTGTATTTACCATACAGATATGAGAGTGGTATTGACCTTCTCATCTAACTTCACACCAGAAGGTGAATAAGCACCTTCTTGGTTCTTGTTTACAGATTAATTGGACACTACAAGCTTGTCTCTTAAAAAATGCTGTTGTGTAATGTATGATTGATGACACACCTTTTGCTGCCTTGTTTGAGTTGCCTTCACCTTGTCTTCTTTAAACAGGTAATGGAGATGAGGAGGAGGGACAGGGGCAGCAAACCCCAAAATGCTTTGACTACTTCATGCACATACTGTGCATTTTTTGGAAGATTTTGTTTGCTTGTGTCCCACCCACTGACTACTGGAATGGCTGGGCATGCTTCATAGTGTCAATCTCTGTCATTGGTGCCTTAACAGCCATTATTGGAGACCTAGCCTCTCATTTTGGCTGCACCATAGGCCTGAAAGACACCGTCACTGCTGTGGTCTTTGTAGCACTGGGAACTTCTCTTCCTGGTGAGTGATTTTATGAGTGAACCTTCTAGGTGGCACACCCAGTAATGGCAATGTTAAAGTCAGCAAATTAGGTCTTTAAGTCACCCAAGTCTTAGTCAGGATAATAAGCACAGAAACATCACTAACTTCATGCTTTTTTTCTACAGATACCTTTGCCAGTAAAGTGGCTGCCACTCAGGACCAGTATGCAGATGCATGTGTGGGAAACGTGACTGGAAGCAATTCAGTTAATGTGTTTTTGGGTATTGGGGTAGCCTGGTCTGTGGCTGCCATATACTGGGAAGTCAAAGGTAAGGTTTTCCATGTGGACCCTGGCTCGCTGGCCTTCTCTGTCACGCTCTTCACTATTTTTGCCTTCTTCAGTATGGGAGTGTTGATGCTACGGCGGAGGCCGTCCATAGGCGGTGAACTGGGAGGTCCACGGATCCCCAGAGTCCTCACTTCACTGCTTTTCTTTGGACTCTGGTTCCTCTACATCCTCTTTGCCAGCTTGGAGGCATATTGCCATATACAAGGCTTCTGAGAAAACAACTGTGGAGAGTCAGGACAGCACACTCACAGACACACACATGGCCAGGACATTACCTTGGATTATACTGTTTGAGTAACTCTCACTGAAAACATGACAACTGCTGCCATGGTTCTTAAAAAACATTGTATACACAATACAGACTCACACATGCATATCTGTTCATCACATCCACTGCACAACAGTACCAGTCAGTAGAATGATTGTGACAGTAAAGATCATTTAGTGTGACTGAAAGTGGTGATTCACTCACCGCTGAAGTCTTATCCTTTTATTTATCAGTGATGTAATTTAATGTCTTTATAATTTATTGTATTTTAGCTGATATGAATGGAAATATATTGTAATTTATTGTAAGTTGTCACAATTACAATGAAATATGAACTGAGTGTGTCTGCGCTGGATCATCACCCACACTGTTTTATTAACTTACCTGTATACTGTATTACTTCTGCATTATAGCGGTTTGGGGGGGGCAGAAGAATATTATTCTTCTAAATTCTGTGCTCCGTATTAAATGGAAATTATATTTTAGGTGCATCAGAAATGTGGATGGGGCTAATGGCTTTAGGATTCGTAAACAATAAAAATCAGGTTCCCTCACAAGATTTTGCCAAATGTGTATAAAAAGGGAAAAGGAAGACCAAAACCCAGAACAGATTCTTGAGATACCATCAGTCATTGTTATGGGCGAAGACCTTGGGAACACCTAGATTACATGCACGTAAGCTATAAAAGCAGTTAAAGAGCCCATGGCATGCTCTTTCCCAGCCATTTATTGTTTAATTTTGGGTACCTCTAGATTAGCTGTGGACTCATAACTCTAAATAGTCTCTATTTCAGAAGGATAAAACCCGAGAGCCTCTTCCTAAAAATGAGAGGATAGTTTGTGAACACGCAGAACTCCAGCTGCCGGTGTTGTGTTGAAATGTGTTTCCCCATTGAGATGTTTCCCCTAACCTGAATCCCAATATTATCCTGACCACAACGGCTGAGGGGGAAACCGTTACATGATGAAACTGAGTTTTGAACAGGGGAAACATCTCGACAAGAGAACACTTTTCGATACAAGACTGGTCAGAAAGACGAGACAAAACATAACCAAAAAACACTGATACTGTACATATACTACGTTTTTGACAATGACAACTCACATAATACCTGACATGTTCGAAACAATATGAACGTGGATAGCACCACAAACCACAATGGTATTAATTAATTTGAATTTCACCTCCATAGATAGGTAAAGAATGGTATATGTACTGATGAAAAGAGATTTATTACACTCTAAACAAAGTGGGTAATTGAGAAACCCCATATTTTAACTGGCATAATGCAGACATAGTAACCTTTCCAGCCTTACAATAATTCTATACCAGGGGTCACCAACCTTTTTGAGACTGAGGGCTAATTCAAGGGAACTGAGTAGTACGAAGGGCTACCTGTTTGATACAAATTTCCTGAATAACAAAATTGCATGGATCACTTTTTAATAATAATAATAGTAATAATAACAATAAGAGAAGTAGTAATAATAATAATAATAATAATACTATGAGAAGAGACTGTTCACATGTCAGTGTTAATTATTCCCCACAATTATTAACAATGATTTACACAACAATAATGGTAGGAAACACATATATTCAAACATGCAACATTTATTTATGTTTACCTGTTCCAACATTTGAAAGTCAGGGGCCACACCTGCTATATTTTAGTACAAATTATCACTTCTCACCAAGGAAATCATTAATCAAGTCACAAGTTATCAAGTCTTTTTTTGAACAATTCATATTTTTGTGCAACATTTTCAGTTTAATGTTATGGTGTTTTCAATGAAAACATGTTCTCTCTTTTCTTTGTCTGTAAATGTCTGTTAATGGGAAGCCTGGCACTGCATTCTGCTCACCAGTGTACTGTAATATGGTGAATAATTTGACACCGCAACTCTGAGTGAGGCTTCCAAATATGCATCAGTAAGGCGTGTTCTGTGTTTGTTCTTGATAAAGTTCATGTCAGAAAAAGCTGATTCACAGAGATAGGTTGAACCAAAAATGCAGGGAACTTTCATAGATGCTGTGCATACACCACTGTACATTTCTGTGTCCACAAGGCACCAAAAGTTTGGTGCAGACTGATGGGCTTTAAGGTGGAGGTCATTTTGCAATGTTAGGATTTCTATCTCTACCTGTCCGGCATCCAAGTTGAACAGAGCACTTAGTTGCTCAGCAGTGCATGTCATGTCCACTTGCATGAAAGGATTTGTAAGGAACGACACACATGGCTCAAGTTGATCAAAGTCACAAAACCTGTCCTCAAATTCCTGTCCTAGTCTGTTTATGACTTCGGAGTACTTTTCTACAGCTTTGTCAAAAGCTGCAGATGCAGAAGCATTGTTATTCAACACAACCTGCAAAGAGGGAAAGTGCAGCAATTTGTTTCTCTGTAAATGCAGGAGAAAATGTTCATCTTAGCTTTAAATGCGTTTACTGCACTTATCATGTGAGCGACAGTTTTACCTTTGCCTTGCAGCTCACAGTTCAAATGGTTCAATTTCCCAGTGATATCCCTTAAAAACATGAGGTCAAGTATCCACTTCGTGTCCTGTAGCAGCGAGGCGTCTTCCCCCTTGGACTGCATGAACTCTTTGATTTCACCCAGAAGTGACGAAAAACGCTGCAGAATTCGTCCCTACTGAGCCATCGGATTTCTGTGTGTAGTAACAGGTCACCATATTCAGCTGACAGCTCCTCCAATAGCACCTTGAATATCCTGTGTTTGGCTTTGGAGTGGATGCCATTTATGATCTTCACGATAGGAGTCATCACATGATCAAAGCCAGCCACTTTTCACCTGCTGGTGAATGATGCAGTGGTAGTGTAGAAATTTTGGGAAATCAGGATCACCTCTGCATTGCGCAATGAAGCCTGCATGACAGCCCGTGATGGCAGGAGCCCTGTATGTTGTCACCGACACAAGCTTCTCTAATGGCACTTTTTGTCCACAAAGTAGCTTTTCACCGTGTTGTAGATGTCAATTCCCCTCATTGTTGTCTTCAGGGGCAGAAGTGTCGGCAGTTCTTCTTTTGTAGAAAAATCATTAAACACCATTCAGACGAATATCATCAGCTGAGCTGTGCTGGTGCTGTCAACCAACTCGTCACACTGGATGCTAAACCACCTTCTGACACCATGTCAAGTAATGAAGTACCCCTCCGTCTTTTCTCTTACTTGGTTTTTTATTAACAAACAACACGAACAGTAACGAAGCTCTCCTCCCCCTCACTCACAAAGATCCTCAATGATACATGACATCCCTCTCTATTGCATACTTCCTTGACACCTCCCCCTTTTCACTCTAACTTAACTATAACACAGAACAACCCCCTTCTGTTATTTTCTTTCTTTCACAATCTTTTATTTTTTCTTCATACACCCCATGATGACCCGCTGTAAAACTCTAACTCAGCATATTACACATCTCATGCTGCATTATTGTCTATTCCATATAAAGCCTTTTTTTCTCTAATAAGGACCAAAAGTGGTACATTGTATCTGAACAGCATACTGAAACACTCAAGTAATGATCAGATGTACTTATACCTTCTTTTCTACAGATTCAACCTTTTTACTGGTTTGCACACTCTTCCAGCTCTTGTAATAGTCTGAGTTCTTGGGGTCTGCTTCTGTTGTTGATCAGGCATGCTCGGTACATGTTCACATTTCTCCTCTAACCCTGGCTGAGTCTCTGGGTCTGTAGACTGATCTGCCTCAGACTCCCGTGGTAGAATCTGCAAATGTCTGCGGTTCATCATGTGGCAGACATTGTTCACAAGCAGTCAAAACAAACAGGTACTGTGCTCCAGGGGAATCCAGTGTTGATGAGCTGATCATTCACCTCCGCGGGGGCTTCACTGGTCGGCTGCTTGTAGGTTAGACCTGGTCAGGTAAAACAGTGAGTCCCTGTATAGGAACATTCCCAGACATGCAGTAACTTCAGGCCCTGCATTTTTCTGCACTTCCTCTGGTCACAGTGCAGCAGAAGGAGGTAAAACTGAAAACATTTGAAAAATTCTGTTTTTACAATGGCACCGGTGGACGTCAGGCAAGCTCACATGAATGTACAACTGCCTGGAGATTAGATTGGATTTATATTGCTGGGAAAAAAAGTCTCATGAGTGAGAGTTTGCAAGACGTGTATAAACCAAGTTGCTTCTGCACAAAAGTACTAGAACATACTGTATGTACACCACTTTTTGAGCTTTGTCACATTTAAGATGACAGTTCACATTGTAACATTGTAAGCATACCACAGACACTTTAAAATAACTACCTGAGATGTCAGAGTAATATTGACGCAGGACAGGATGACTGTATTCAGTGCTATGCTGTGGTCTGAAACAACTAGAGCTGGGAATTGTGCTCGACTACTGGTTAAAACAAATCTGTTATCAGTGGCTCTAATGCATGTGCAGTGTGCTCCCATATGGGAGGAAACAATAAAATGAAAGAACAAGAAAAAGAATGTGCAAACCAGAAAAGGAATGAAAAAACCCTATACATACAGCTCACAGCAGAGCTGTCTGAGTAAGACTCCAAAGGTACATGGAATCTTTTCTCGGATGGACCAGTCTCATTAGGCCTACAGTACATGAGCTAACTTGTCTGTAACCAGGTTTTGGTATAATACATATGTAACCTAGGTTATTTTGGTGGTGTGTGTGTGTATGTATGTGTGTCTGTGTTTTTATGTGTGTGTGTGTGTCTGTGTGTGTGTGTATGTATGTGTGTATGTATTTACAGTGCCTTGCGAAAGTATTCGGCCCCCTTGAACTTTGCGACCTTTTGCCACATTTCAGGCTTCAAACATAAAGATATAAAACTGTAATTTTTTGCGAAGAATCAACAACAAGTGGGACACAATCATGAAGTGGAACGAAATTTATTGGATATGTCAAACTTTTTTAACAAATAAAAAACTGAAAAACTGGGCGTGCAAAATTATTCAGCCCCCTTAAGTTAATACTTTGTAGCGCCACCTTTTGCTGCGATTACAGCTGTAAGTCGCTTGGGGTATGTCTCTATCAGTTTTGCACATCGAGAGACGGAAATTTTTGCCCATTCCTCCTTGCAAAACAGCTCAAGCTCAGTGAGGTTGGATGGAGAGCATTTGTGAACAGCAGTTTTCAGTTCTTTCCACAGATTCTCGATTGGATTCAGGTCTGGACTTTGACTTGGCCATTCTAACACCTGGATATGTTTATTTGTGAACCATTCCATTGTAGATTTTGCTTTATGTTTTGGATCATTGTCTTGTTGGAAGACAAATCTCCGTCCCAGTCTCAGGTCTTTTGCAGACTCCATCAGGTTTCCTTCCAGAATGGTCCTGTATTTGGCTCCATCCATCTTCCCATCAATTTTAACCATCTTCCCTGTCCCTGCTGAAGAAAAGCAGGCCCAAACCACGATGCTGCCACCACCATGTTTGACAATGGGGATGGTGTGTTCAGGGTGATGAGCTGTGTTGCTTTTACGCCAAACATAACGTTTTGCATTGTTGCCAAAAAGTTCGATTTTGGTTTCATCTGACCAGAGCACCTTCTTCCACATGTTTGGTGTGTCTCCCAGGTGGCTTGTGGCAAACTTTAAACGACACTTTTTATGGATATCTTTAAGAAATGGCTTTCTTCTTGCCACTCTTCCATAAAGGCCAGATTTGTGCAGTATACGACTGATTGTTGTCCTATGGACAGAGTCTCCCACCTCAGCTGTAGATCGCTGCAGTTCATCCAGAGTGATCATGGGCCTCTTGGCTGCATCTCTGATCAGTCTTCTCCTTGTATGAGCTGAAAGTTTAGAGGGACGGCCAGGTCTTGGTAGATTTGCAGTGGTCTGATACTCCTTCCATTTCAATATTATCACTTGCACAGTGCTCCTTGGGATGTTTAAAGCTTGGGAAATCTTTTTGTATCCAAATCCGGCTTTAAACTTCTCCACAACAGTATCTCAGACCTGCCTGGTGTGTTCCTTGTTCTTCATGATGCTCTCTGCACTTTAAACGGACCTCTGAGACTATCACAGTGCAGGTGCATTTATACGGAGACTTGATTACACAGCTACAAAGTATTAACTTAAGGGGGCTGAATAATTTTGCACGCCCAATTTTTCAGTTTTTTATTTGTTAAAAAAGTTTGAAATATCCAATAAATTTCGTTCCACTTCATGATTGTGTCCCACTTGTTGTTGATTCTTCACAAAAAATTACAGTTTTATATCTTTATGTTTGAAGCCTGAAATGTGACAAAAGGTCGCAAAGTTCAAGGGGGCCGAATACTTTCGCAAGGCACTGTATGTACGTATGTATGTATGTATGTATGTAGTACCCTGTCCAGCGGTATCAGGTAACGGTGGCTGCCAAGTATCGGTGTCCCATGCCCCGGGGATGCACCATGGTGTAGACGGCAGCATCCGGCGATAACCGGTGGAAGGAAGAAAAGGGATGAAACACCGGCCTCTGTACCCTTCAGGGTTGGAGGAAAGAAGCATCCTTAAGAAACGCTGTAGTGTGAGCTCCGAAATACTGAGGTGTTGTTCCTGAGTACCAAAAGTGTTATGTTAAGTCCGGTGATGTGATAGAACTAACGAGTGTGAACCCATTGAAGAATATCCTGGTGAGTCAATACGTCTGGATGCATTGATCATTTACGCTGTTTTTTCCCATTGTGTAGATGTCAATACATTATTAACTATTCAATACATTATTAACTATAAACCAGTCAGGATATGCTATTTTTTTTAGAACAATGTGAATGTTATGAGTGTTAACGAGTGTGTAGCTGTATTAAGCCTGTTCAATGTAAGCTAGCACATCCATGAGCTTCTGGGAGTAGCATACTCTCGTGCATATCTTCGGGTGTCGCTGTGAACCCGCTACAAATTCATATGAGCTTTGGGCTTTCCACAGGTAATTTGATTGTGTTTTGGGTTATTTTCCTTAACATATTTGTATTGGTTATTGGTCGATAACCGGGTATGAAAGACTGAAGGAAATACGAGGAGATATTCAAGTTTTGAGATGCAAATGCACTGAAGGATTTCCCTGCACAATTGTGTGTAGGCTGGTTTTTTTTTTGGTAGAGTCTACTCCTAGAGGAGCTGAGCAGCGCCATCCACGGACTGGATGCCACCTAAGAGGCCTGCGGAGGATACTCCAGATTCCAACGACCACCTGTTTCCAGGAGGGTGGTAGGATTACAGAG
>NW_018128318.1:107942-109279 GCF_001952655.1 Monopterus albus
TCTAGAACCATTAGAGACATCACTCAGGAAGAGATGGGCAAAGAGCTAGCCCGCCAGTACCTGAGAGAACTTGAGGTTATAGGAGGTAGTGGTAAAGCAGGTTTCCTGAGCTTTCTGCAAAGTGAGTCGCAGGTAGGCCCTGCACCCCAACCCGAGACACAACCACTCCCTGACCTGAACATAAACACGACTACCCTTAACATTTCAGGAACAGACACAAGTGAACCTGTAGAGCCCACTAGTGTTTTTAGCCCACACTCGGACACCTCTATAGGCCCAGTGCATGTAGATGAGAGCATTTACAATCCCTCCCATATTCAGAAGGTAGTGGTTGAGCACATTATCCTAAATGAGGCAAGTCACTCACCACTCACACATGCAAAGATAGGCACCTTCTCAGGCCGACTCCCAAGGCCCAATGGTGAAGTTGATTATGAGATGTGGCGCACTCAGGTTTATCTTTTACTCACTGACCCTTCCCTGACCAATGCACACAAAGTGAGGAAGATACTCGAGAGTTTGCTTAGCCCAGCCTCTGAAGTGGTAAAGCCTCTAGGGGTCACTGCAGCACCAAGTGCTTATGTCACTCAGCTCGATTCTGCTTTTGGAGTTGTTGAGGATGGTGAGGAGCTTTTCACTGCATTTCTTGGCTCTAACCAAAACAGTGGTGAGGGACCCTCAGCCTTCTTAAGCCGTCTTCATAGCCTTCTCATAAGAGTAGTTTCTAGAGGGGGAGCCTCTGCTGGAAGCGTCAATGAACTCCTCCTTAAGCAATTCATTCGAGGCTGCTGGGACCAGAGCTTGATAATAAGTCTCCAACTCGAAGTGAAAAAAAGTTCGCCTCCCTCCTTCCCTGAACTTCTTCTCATGTTGAGGACTGAGGAAGATCGTCGGTCAGCCAAGTTGGACCGTATGAAAAGACATTTGGGGGCAACAAAAGCTGCTGCACATGCCCACTTACATATGCCCACCTTTGACTGTGCACCACTTGTGCCCCCTACCCCAACAGAGACCGGAACAGTCAACCTTGGACAGAAAGTAGATGAACTTACAAAACAAGTAGAAAGGTTAAGTCAAAGGGCAAAGCACGCCACTGTAAACAGTGATCCCCCCATGAGTGCAAATGCGGTGCAAACCAAACCAAATGAAACCGCCAAGCTGGAAGGTCAAATAGCTGAGCTAACAAAACAAGTCCAAATGCTTGTCCAAAACCAGAGGGTTGCAGCTAAACCTGAGAAACCTGAACCAAAAGAGTCCCTTGTGGTCAATACCAGGCCCTCATGAGCCCTTCCCAGAGCCCCTGGTATGCCTCGAGCATGGTTCTGTTTCAAGTGTGG
>NW_018128318.1:109776-110346 GCF_001952655.1 Monopterus albus
AGAACTATACGAGATGCATATGCCCTCCCAAATATTGAAGAGACATTTACTGCTCTCAGTGGAGCTAAATGGTTTTCAGTCATGGACCTGAAGTCAGGATACTATCAGGTGGAAGTAGCTGAAGAAGACAAACCTAAGACGGCCTTTGTTTGTCCCCTTGGCTTCTATGAGTTTAATAGGATGCCACAGGGAGTCACTAATGCCCCAAGCACCTTTCAACACCTGATGGAGAAGTGTGTGGGTGATCTCCACCTGAATGAAGTGCTCGTCTTTCTAGATGACTTAATCGTCTTCTCAGACACATTGGAAGAGCACGAAGCCAGGCTAATGAAAGTGTTAACCCGACTAAGAGACTATGGTCTGAAATTGTCTCCAGAAAAGTGCCACTTCTTTAGGAACTCTGTCAAGTATCCGGGGCATATTGTGGATGCTTACGGAGTCCACACAGATCCTGAGAAAATCTTGGCTCTCAAAAGCTGGCTACGTCTATCTAATGTCAAAGAGCTAAAATGTTTTTTAGGCTTCGTCGGGTACTATAGGTGCTTTGTCGAAGGGTACTCCCAGACAGCC
>NW_018128318.1:112214-114275 GCF_001952655.1 Monopterus albus
TGATTCACGTCACACTCCTCCGCCTACCAATCTGAAAAGAAAATTGGAGATAGAAACAAGGTTTACTCAGAAGAATTTTTGGCTTGACTGGGTTCGAAATGCAGCAGAGTAGGCGTCAGTTCACGCCTCTTGTTTTGCATGTGCCAGGTTCTACTGGCCGAGGATGGCCAAGTCTGTGGAAGACAAGTGCAAAAAATGTCCCTGCTGTCTCAGGAGGAAGGCTTTTCCCCAAAAGGCGGCCCCATTACAAAATATTCATGTAACTTATCCCCTCGAACTAGTGTGCATAGATTACCTGTCTATCGAGCCAGATAGTTGAGACACCAGGAATGTGTTAGTGCTGACAGATCATTTTACAAAGTTTGCCGTCGCCTTGCTGACTAAAGATTAAAAAGCTAAGACAATAGCCAAAGCTCTTTGGGACAACCTTATCATTCCCTATGGGTTCCCTAGTCACCTGCTTAGCGACCAGGGTAGGGATTTCGAATCTAGGGTCATAAAGGAACTTTGCACACTGATTGGGGCAACCAAGATCCGTACCACTCCCTATAATCCCCCGGGAAATCCAGTGGAAAGGTACAATAGGACACTCTTAGACATGTTGGGCACACTGGAGGAAAAAGATAAGTACCATTGGAGAGACTTTGTTAGGCCACTGACACATGCCTATAACTGTACAAAAAATGACACAACGGGGTATTCCCCATATGAACTTGTGTTTGGCAGGCAGCCTAGATTGCCAATCGATCTCATTTTTGGTATGCACCCAGGAAAACCCTGTCACAGACCCTACTCCGACTATATCAAAAAGCTTTGTCAGAACCTCCAAGAAAGCTACGCCCTTGCAACTGAACACTCACAAAAGATGGGAAACAAGAACAAGAGACGGTTTGATCTGAAGATCAGAGCTGCTGAACTGTTCGCGGGCGATAGAGTCCTAGTAAGGAACTTAAACATTAGAGGAAAGCACAAACTTGCTAATCGCTGGGAACAGAACATCTATGTTGTTGTAAACCGCATCAAAGACAGTCCAGTTTATGTTGTCAAACCAGAAACTGGAGAGGGTCCACACCGCACCCTGCACAGGGATTTGCTCCTTCCTTGTGGGTTTTTACCTGTTGAGGACCAAACTGGATCCACGTCCCAGAATGAAAGTCCAAGGAAGATGAGAACCAGGAGTAAAACAAACAATGTTAAAGGAAATGACATTGAAGGAGTATACAGTGATGGGGGTGAGCTGAGTGATGAAGAGGAAATGTGTATAGGCACATGGGAGCCACAAATCATCACAAACGGGCCCTACCGTCAACCAGAAGTGATCCCTTTCAGGTCCCAGCCACTCAGAAGTGACCCTGTGTCAGCTTTTGACACCAGTACGACACCCCAGACACCCACACCTGATTTTGACACAATTACCACCAACAGACAACATGAGGTCCCTAGTACGGGTAGTGTTGAGTTGACCCGTCCTGATTCTAGGTCCTCAGACCATGTTGTTATTAACATCCCAGAACCTGATCTCACACCCACCCCAACCAACACAGAGCTTGCCCTACCAGAACCTGAAATTGGTGGGGTGGAAACCGAAACAGGAGCTAAACCTGGTATGGTTGCTGCAGATTCAGTAGAGTTGAGGCGTTCTGGTAGAGAAAGACACCCACCTCAGAAACATACTTACGATAAACTTGGAGAGCCATTGACTTTGGCCATTAGTTCTTTCTTCCAAACACTGGGTATTGCATTCTCCGAATCTTTGCTTTGACCTCCACAATGTCCCGGTTGGACAACAGTGCATGAAGGGACTCATGCCGTTTAGAGAGGGAGAGTGTAACCTAGGTTATTTTGGTGGTATATATACAGTGGGTACGAAAAGTATTCAGACCCCCTTAAATTTTTCACTCTTTGTTATATTGCAGCCATATGCTAAAATCATTTTTTCCTCATTAATGTAAACACAGCACCCCATATTGACAGAAAAACACAGAATTTTTGACATTTTTGCAGATTTATTAAAAAAAGAAAAACTGAAATATCACATGGTCATAAGTATTCAGACCCTTT